>NW_015163120.1:271860-285225 GCF_001447785.1 Gekko japonicus
TACCCCGTCCATTGACCATTTCATTTCTTTGTATTTTTTATGGAAACGCATGATCTTTGTCTTTGAGTAATTTACAGTAAGTAACTCTTTTTGGCATTGTGCACTAAATTTTACCAACGCCCTGTTTAGACCTCCTCTAGTACGTGAAAGAAGCACAGTGTCATCTGCATACATTAAAACAGGGATTTTTCTTCCCATGAGGGCAACAGGAAGGTCCCACGGGACTTCCCCGTGGAAGGTTGCAAGAAAAAGGCAGTTCCATTTTGCAGAGCTGGCTTGAGTGGCATGAAGAGCAGCACAGCAGCGGGTGGGGAAGGTGAGCTGTGGAGCTATGTCGGGCATGGCATGCTCCATTGAGCTGGGCGAAACCACTGCAAAGGGGTGAACTAACGACACCCACTGCAGAATTTTCCTGGGCTGAGAGTTTGCTCCGCCCCCCCCCAATGACCCTTCTCAAGAAACGGAGCAAGCACTGCTCATTCTCCCCCCCCCAATTGCTTAATGGGGCAAAAAGATCCAGTGACCCAAACAGTTAGGCAGCCATGAGACCCAGTGCCATCAGTCCTCTCACCTGACTCCAAGTGGCTTTGGTCAAGGTCTTCCTCAGGTTTGGCTTTGTGATCCCAGTTTCTGGGCTCAAGAGGGAGACTCTCCTCGACATCCCAGTTCTGGCCACTGGGCTGGCTATCTGCTTGCCTGACATCTTGGCCATTGCCCTGACTAAATTGCAGGGAAGAGACACTAAGACACATTCGCCTTCCAGGAATTGCAGAGGGAAACTTTCTCTCCCCAGCCACTGTCTTCCTGCAGCCCCGTCTAAAGGTGTCCCTCAGCCTCCAGCAAGCGGGGGGGGGGGTTTGCTCTTTTGCAGAATCCTAGTTCTCCAACTGCTCACTAACATCCGAAGTGGCTCAGACACAGGAGAGCACAGGTGAGGGTTGGAGGAAGGGCATATGCAGTCCATTGGGGCCATTAAAGAGTCCAATTTCTTCTGCTCTTTCCTAGAAGAATAACTGCTCACGTTTGCTCTCTCTCTCTCTCTCTCGCTCTCCCTCTCTCCCCCCCCCCCATATTTTCTGTATTTCTCTGTATTTGGTTCATGCAATTAATATGAATTTAGTAGGTTAAACAATCATTTTAAAGTTTTTCTACAGCTGAGGCTATAAAAAGTGCTTGTCGTTAAGCAGAGGAAGCACATCAGCTTGAAGCCTATATATTTTTTTCATCCTGGACAGATAAAACATAGCTGTAAGAAACAGAGACCTCCAGAAAAGTGTAGGTGTTGAAGTCTCCATGGAAAAATTGCTCTGGGATCATGGGAATTCCTGGTACAGTCCAAGCTCCCGGGGGCTTTCTCACCACTTTCTTTTTCTTTTCTTAATCTCACTTCCCTCAGCTTTTGCACTCATGGTGGGGAGACCAAAATGATTATTTGTCAAGGGAATCGGATGTCTCCAGGTAAAATTCCACCTGCAAGGGTATTTTTTAAAACTGTTTTCAACTCTGTGCCGAGCAGGAGTCAGCAGCAGGGCATATTGCCATAGTCCACCCTGCAAAGCACCCCTCCCCAACACTGACCGTTACCAGTTGGGGGCAGGCACTCCTGCTAATTAATTTACTGGTTTCACCTGGAGCAGTTGGGAAGGGGGAAGTTTGTTCATCTTCCAGAAAGCTCTCCTGAATGTGAGGGCGATCTGTCTGTGACATCTGTCACCTCATTAATCACCAGGTTTGATTTGGCTGATCTGGCTGGCTGGGGGTGTGTGTGTGTGTCCCCTACCTCCCTCACTCCTCCAAGTGCATATCCCTCCGGAAGCTGCACTTTCAGTAGAAGAGGACGGCCATCCCAGACAGGAGGAGTGGATACATTATCAACAAAGAGTCTTGTTCCAGGGTCTCTGGTTTGAGACAGAGGGGAAATTCTCTCAGGCCAAGGTGAGAAGCCTTGACATTCCTCCCCAAATGCCTCAGACATCCCTCCCCAAATGCCTACCTCACAGGGTGTCTGTTGTGGGGAGGGGAAGGGAAAGGAGTTTGTAAGCTGCTCTGAGACACCTTCGGGGAGTGAAGGGCCATGGGGTATGAATCCAATCTCCTCCTCCTCCGCTCCTCAGTTCTAAATATACTAGCAGTCACCTGGTACTTTATCACGGTACAGACGACTGCTGAAATGCAGAGCAGTTAGACCTCCTCTGTCTGTGCCTCCCTGGGCCAGGCGGACTCTGACTCCAAGCCCGGAGCAGTCAAGCCGCATGGCCCCCAAACGCCTCCTCAGCAAGCACTTATTGATGCTCAGAGGAGTTGTGCCACATCCTTTCTCCCTGTCCCAAGTCCTGGTCTGAGGAATTCCCCCTTCTTCCCAGGAATTCAACCTAATGCTTCAGGGCGCTGACCTAAGATTTATACATGCATTTAATACGCTCTGTCTGCACTGCTGTTGCCATGGGGGGACCAGCTCACTGCTTGGTCCCCTGCTTCCCTCCAACACTGGGTGGTAGGAAGTGCTGCCGGGTCACAGCTTATGGTGACCCCAGATGGTTTCCAAGGCAAGTGACATGCAGAGGAGGAGTGCCATTGCATGCCTCTCCGTAGCAACCCTGGACTTCCTTGGAGGTCCCCCATCCAAATATTAGCCGGGACTGATCCTGCTTAGCTTCCGAGGTCTGACGAGATCAGGGTAGCCTGGGCCATCCAGGTCAGGGCCCTCAGCACTTGCAAGATGACCGTGGCTGCCACCGTTCTTGGAAAAGAGACATATGTGGTTCTTCCAAAAGTTCATCTTTGGTCATTTTGATCACTACCGTCAATCCACTCAGCTGTGGTCATATTTCCCATTTTCCTAGATGCAACTGTGAATAAGGGGTAGTACCAGGGGTCATTTCCTGCAGGAGCACACAGGAGTGAAACTCCAGCAGTAAAGAGCCCAGGGGGTGGGCACATGCAACAAGACCCGCCCCCTGCTCCCAGCAGCCCCTTCCCACGAGGAGCAAGAAGCAGCCCTCCTTTTTTCCTTCTCCCCTTCTCCCCTTCTTTCCCTTTCCCTCCTTATTTCCTTCTCTCCCTCTTTCTTTCCCTTTTTCTTTCCCTCCTTCTTTCCTTCTCTTTGTTTCTCTCCTTCCTTCCTTCCTGCACAGATCTGCACATCCCCCCCCCCAGATAGCAATCCAAAACAGTCCAGTGGCACCTTTGAGGCCAAGGTTTATTCAGGTACAAGCTCTCCCTCCTCTGTGAGGGCAGATCTGCACATCCCCCCCCCCAATCGCTAGCAATCCAAAAGAGTCCAGTGGAGCCTGAGCGGTGGGTGTTGCCTTCGGACACACTTCCGGTGATGTCAGGGGGTGTGGCATACGCAAATAAGTTATGCTAATAATTTATGCTAATGAGCTCCTGCACCTCTTTTTCTACGAAATGACCCCTGGGTAGTACAGATCAAACTACCTGGCTGTGAGTGGAGGGGGGCTGGGGTGGGCACATGCAACCCAGTGACTCATCTTCAGACTACAGAGATCAGTTCCCTTGGAGGAAATGGTGGGTGGACTCTGTGGGGCACTACATCCATGCTGAGCTCCCTTCCTGCCCCCAAACTCTGCCTTCCCCAGGCTCCACTGTCAAATCTCTGGGAAGTTCCCTACCTGGAGTTGGAAACCCTCATAGTAACCATGCAGTATTAATCATTGAACATATTTGCAACTGGTTCCGAATCAAGAATCTTTTCTCTCCAGGCGTGTCAATTCACTGTGTACTCTGATCAGGTGGGTTTTTGTTGTTTCACGCCTGGGAAATACCCCCATAAATGCCAGCCCAGCAGTCTGCAGTCAGTGTGGGGCAGCAGATGTCCTCTGCATGAGGGAGACAGATGGGCAGATGTGAGGAGACGGGCGCACCTGCCCTGCTCAGGGTTCCCAAGGCCCGCTGGCTGCTAACTGCTCCGCACCATCCATTAATGTTGGAAAAGTATGCTCTGCGTTTCATACAGGCAGATAGAAAGTGGGAATGTAATTTCCGCTCGGAGTTTACCTTGAGGTGCAATGAGTAATTGGAAGAAGAAGTCCACGGCCTGCAAAAATGACTCAGAGGAGAGCCCAGGAGCACACGGCAGCTCCCTCACCAGCACCCGGGGAAGTGTTTTGCAAGAACACAGCACATAATTGAACACTCTACCTGCCGGCCCTTAGAGAGTTGGCATGGCAGATGCTCTTGCAGTCGCTTTTGTGAGTGACACTAAAATACCACCTTCCCGAGGCACTCGGAGAGTTTCAATGCAAAAACAATAGCATTCGTTACCAACCCCCCCCCCCACACACACACACACAAAAAGGAGAAAAGGTTTTGGATTTTTGTGTGAGTGTGTGTGTTATTGCTGTGGTAAAAAAGGCCCTTGTTTTTACCAAGGGGAATGAGGAGTTTACTCAGCTGGCCCCAATCTCAAGCTGCTAGAGGCCAATGAGGAGTTCACCTCTCCAGCTTTATCCCGCTGGTTTCTGTTCACAAAGAGGGTTTACTCTCTGCTGCCACCTGCAGGCAACTAATCAAATTGCAGTATGATGGCCTGCTGTCGGACTTCATTCAAACTCCCCTCCTTGTATTCAGCCACCAAGCAGAAACCTTTTGCAACCCCACTTGTTAGAGATATGCCCAACTAGGCAGGCTCTGGGCCTCTGACTCAGATCTTGATAGCCACAAGGCAAAGCATGAGGCTTTCCCATGGTTGCAGACCACATAGCTTCAATTTCAGAAAAAGAGAGTTTTATCTTATTGAATAAAAGCAGTCAATGAATAGAGGGAGTCAAAGCATATCGTCGAATGGCAAAAGACTACAAGCGTCTGATAACAAGGAAAATGAAATAAGTATAAGTGCATCTTCTTTTATCTCTGGGATGGTAAAGAGATAGGCAGAACTATTTGAATGGTTTCAGATTTGTTGTTCAGAGTCTGATCCTTTCCAGTTTACCTTCTTTATCTGGCTAGTCCTCTCCCTTCAGACCAGGTAAGAATATAAGAACCTAAGAGCCCTGCTGGAGCAGACCAATGCTCTCCCTAGTCCAGCATCCCGTCTCAGACAGAGGCCAACCAGTTCCTCTGGTGGGCCACCAATAGGACACAGAAGCTGAGGCCTTCCCCTGATGTTCCCTCCCGGCTCTGGGATTCAGAGGCTGAGTGCCTCTGAACGTGGAGGTTCCCCTCAGTCACCATGACTAGTAGCCATGGAGAGACTTATCCTCCATTAATCAAATTCCCTTTTAAGGCTGTTCATTCCTGTGGCCGTCACTACATCCTCTGGCAGTGAATCCCGTTTTGATCCTTCACAGCCCCCACAAAGCCTCTTGTGTGCCCCCGTGTGCCTCAAACATTGTCCACTGTCTTCAGCATGACTTCATGCTAAGAACTTCCATACAGCACTCTAAATCCCAGCTGGCGCTCTTCCAGCTTGGCTGCCTCCCCGAAATGCCCGCCCTGTTCCTCAAAGGGAGGACTTCTCTTCCCCACAGCCTCATAAACCTGATGCATTCACCAGGGAAGAAAAGGGAAAGGCTGGAGGTGTCGGTGACTGGGAGGCCAGAAGGATCCCGTTGCCTGCAGGTAGCAGCTCTTTCATCCACTTCCTTGGCTACAGCCTGGAATAGGGTTGCCAACTTCCAAGTGGGGCCTGGAATTCTCCTGGAATTGCAACTGGTCTCCGGACAACAGAGGAAAAACGGCTCCTTTCGACCCTGCTGAGCTCCCACACTTATCGAAACCCTGCCCTCCCTGGCTCCACCCCCAAAATCTCCAGGGATTTCCCAATCCAGCATTGGCAGCCCTAATCATCATGCTAATGAGGAGTTTATTGCCTTCAACTCTATCATGAAATTCAGAAGGAACTGAGAAAGGTGGTGGTGGTGGTGAGGGAGAAATCAGTGCGCTCTAGACTAAGCCGAGCTTGAACTCTCCCTAAAAGCTAAAATGACTAAAATGGTGGCTATCATACTTTGGTTGCAAGAGTCACTGGAAAAGACAAGAACTCTAGGAGAAGTTGAAGGCAGCAGGAAAAGAGAAAGACCCAAGATGAGAGGGATGGACTCAGTCAAAGAAGCCAGAGAGGCCCCTCTGTTGGCAAGACCTGATCATGGCTGTTAACAAGAGGACGTTTCGGAGGATGTTAATTCACAGGGTTGCCATAAGTTGGAAGTGACTTGACAGCACTTAACAGACACACACACACCTGTAAGACCTGTTTGAACTTAGCCTCTGGACATTCACCGAGTGTAAAGCCAACACCCACAAAGAAAAGTGGATGGTTTTAACACAAACACTTGGCTGAAGTGGCATTTCATCGCAATCTCAACCCCAGAAGTTGTCACTGTGACATGCATCGAGTCGATAGTGCCAGAGTGACACATGGAAGTTATACTTCACATGAACCTTTGAGAATCTGAAAATATACAGTATAAATAGTGACCATCTCAGAAAAGGAGAGCATGTCTCTTCTGTGCATTGTGAGAGAACCAGCCTATTGAACAAGGGGGCACTACCATCTTCTAGCCAGGTGCCATTTACAAAATGTCCTCACTTTTGAGGGATAGGGTACATGGAATTTTATGCCAAGCTCCAAATGACATCATGATCATAGAATCATAGAATGTTAGAGTTGGAAGGGACCATGCAGGTCATCTAGTCCAACCCCCTGCACTCTGTAGGAGCATAGCTGAAAGATAGCCCTACAACATACCCGAAAAATGGTCGCCCAGCCTCTGCTTGAAAACGTCCAGCGAAGGAGCATCGACCATCTCCCGTGGCAGACTGTTCCACTGCTCAACCACTCTTACAGTTAGGAAGTTTCTCCTGATATTTAGCTGGTAATGACTCCCTTGTAATTTCCACCCATTAGACCTAGTCTTGCAATCCAGAGCAAGAGAGAATAGATCCACTCCATCTTCTACATGACAGCCCTTCAGATACTTGAAGACTGCAATCATGTCCCCTCTAAGCCTTCTCTTTCCCAGGCAAAACATTTGATATTTTGTACCTAAGTGTAGGACTTTGCATTTATCTCTATTGAAATTCATTTTATTTGTCTCCGCCCACTGTTCCAGCCTATCTAGATCATTTTGAATCCTGACTCTGTCTTCTTCAGAATTAGCAATCCCACCCATCTTTGTGTCATCTCCAAATTTGATAAGCATCCCCCCCTATGTCTTCCTCCAGGATATTTCCAGAATATTTCTCTCTGATATTTCTCTCTGCTTCAGTGACTGCGTTGTTTGTGCTCAACCACAGCAGTAGTCAACTATAATTGTGGATCTACTCCACTGAATCCTTTGGTAGATGTGCATTGCCTTAGAAAAAGTGCAGGGCGGTATTACGTATAGAATTTTGGGGTTTGCCATTGGAACGATTTCTCTTCAATAAGCAGTTGGGATAAATCCAACTGGTCTGATTATCTTCAGCTGCAAAATCCACCTCCCCTCAAGTTGTTGCTTAGAAGATCTGTCACTGTGGAAATTTAATGTAAAGAATAGCTAGATTTAAGTCCAATAGCACCTTATTGTCATGCCTGTACCCGACCCAGCGCCTGGGAGCTCTGAAACTGAGGACTCCATGCCTTTAACATCATCAGAAGCACGAGAGTCCTCACCAAACCTAAGTGCGGGGGAGGATGAATGCCAAACCCCAGGACAGTTTGCACCTGAAGCCCATCAGGCAATGCCTGGCCCCAGCAACACGCCACCTGATTCTCCGCCACCTGTTGACTGGCTGAAGAATCAGAAACGCTGGGATTTGGCAACCAGGCGCAAGGAGGCACGCTTGTGCGGTTGGCGATCATTAAGCCCAGATTACTAACAGAATCAAGGACATTGCGAAGCCATGCTAATGATATAATGACCCAGCACGCTATTTGAACAGACCACTGGCTGCTAGCAAACTGTGCTGGCAAACTTGTCCGTTGGACCAGAAGCTCTGCACCTCGGACGCTGTTTGGCTTAGGGTTCCCAAGTCGGATCGGCGCCAGAGCGGGGGAGTCCAGTGCTGCTCCGGCAGTGCAACCCTGTCACCCAGAAGTGATGCAACCACGCCGGGCACGCTGGGGGCGGGGCCACGTCCATCCAAGGGAAAATCATAGAGTTTTCCCTCGGATGACCGTGGCCCCCTTGTGGGAAATGGCTCCCATGTCAGAGTTTGTCACTGGGTGTGATGATTGTGCCCACACTTATTGCCAGTGGAAGCTTGTCTGGCCCTTCACTCTTTGCCTTCCAATAACAGCTAGAGGCACAGCTTTTTAGGGCACCACACTTAACTAGTAGGTGGCATGCAGGTCCCAGGTTCAATCCCTGGCAGCATCTCCAGTTAAAAGGACCAGGCAGCATGAGAGGGGAAGGACCTCAGCCTGGGACCCTGGAAAGCTGTTGCCCGTCTGAGTAGAGAACAGTGGTCCAGTACAGTACAAGGCAGCTTCATGTGTGCTCACGTGTTCCTTGCCCCCTGCTGGGGCCAAGCAAGGGGTGACCCGAGCCCCAGATGGGGTGGGTGCACAGGAGGGGCTATCAGTAGGCCTCGGGCAGCTGCCCCGCTTGCCCACTGGCTAAGACAGCCCCTGGCTATCACATGTCTGAGGGCCTGATTGTTAAGAGAACCAGGGGGGGGGGTTACCTCCAAACAATGAACATCCATTTTCGGTCAGCCAACGTTCAGAGCAATGCAGATCACAGAGTGATGCTTGGCATGAGGCCTTCTGGGAAGACACACTGCAGGGGACCATAATGTCATCCAAAGTCACAAGAGAAAGAATGGGTGCAGGTAAAGAAAAAGGACATAACACAGGACACAAATAACCAAAAATATTGACGGAATAGAAGTGTGCTCCCTCTTGACTTTTGACAAGCCATGGAGTCTTTAGTTGTGCTTTCTCTGCATTGCAGTACCAAAAAAGAGAGAGAAGCATTCAAGACACTCTGGTATGAGTCGAGAAAATGCACCAGAGAATTTCTTTGGCATCCCTAGCTGGGAGCTACACAAATAGTCAGCCCAGAGTCTTCTCTCCTTCTCCACCCGTTTACAAGTCAAGGGAGATGAAACAGAGAGATGGCTTGAATGACACTGGAAGAAGCTTCATGCGGACTTCGACAGAAGATGCCATACAGCCCATTTGCAAGTCTATGGGATGGCAGGGAACACTGTGTTATCCTCCACTTCCACTGGTCCACTTTTCAAGAGGGTCCCTTAACACCCTGCTGCAGTCCCCTGGCAGAAGACAAAAGTGGTCCAGCACGGTGATGCTTTCGCAAGATGCTTTGCTGACCTAATTCCACTTGGGTGCCAACGGCTCTACAGATGGTGTTAGGAGCACTTGTGTGTCAGCTGTCTATAGACTGAGCTTCCTGTCTGATGGTGACCAGGTTCCTGGAGCTTTGAAAACTGCCTCCTGGGCAATCAATGTAGACGTGTTCAGGCTCATTGGCAGATCTGGTAGCCGCTAAGCTGAAAGATATGAACTAAAAACTAAGGCAATTTGCACATGCCCAATGGCCTCAGCAAGAGTGCTTATGGCTCAGTGGCAGAACACTTGCTTTGCATCCAGAAAGTCATGGGTTTAATCCCCAGCAGCATCTCCAGTTAAAAGGACCAGGCAGTTGGTGATGTGAAAGACCTTCATTTGAGACAGCAGCTGCTGGTCAGAGGAGAAAACTGATGGACTAACGATCTGATTCAATATAAGGCAGCTGCAGCTGTCTGTGTTTTTTTGGTGGCAGAGTACCAGAAGGTCCCAGGTTCAATCTCCAGCATCTCCGGTTAAAAGGATCTGGCAGTAGTGATGTGCAGGATCTCAGCCTGAGACCTGGAGAGTGGCTGCCCATCTGAGTAGACAATACTGACCTTGATGGACCAAAAATGTGATTCTTGTGTGTTGGGGATACATGGCTCAATGGCAGAGCATCTGCTTGGCATGCAGAAAGTCCAAGATTCAGTCCTTGGCATCTCCAGTTGCAAGGACCAGGCAGCTGGTGATGTGAAGGACCTTAGCCTGAGACTCTAGAGAGTGGCTGCCAGTTTGAGTTGACGATATTGACCTTGATTGTCCAATGGTCTGATTCAATATAAGGCAGCACCATGTATTTATATATTCATGTAAAAAAGAATGGCGGATTGCTAATGCACTGGTGGTACAAACAAGATTTGGCAATTAGGACCTCCACAATACAAGGAAAATGCAATATTTGGTTGTAAGATTTGCCGCTGAGTTATTGTGCTTATCTGCAGAGGGTTTTTCCTATCCTGTTATAGTGATGGGGATTTCACTAACTGCTGATAACAAAAGAAATCTAGAACAAATCAGGGTGACCTGTTCTAAATAAATTTCTGGGAGTGTGGAAATGTGCTGATTCCACACAGGCATTTCACACTGGGGGAGATTCAACCTGCTAATTGGAGTTTGTGAGGATCTTCCATTTTCCTCTTCTATTTTAATTGAGATTCTTTCTAAAGTGGTTGTTTAAAAGGGCCCTGGGGGATAAATCTTGATTGTGTGCCAGTGACTGCAGACAACCCAGGCAACTCACACAAGGAAATTCGAATGGATTGCTGAGTGGTGATCTTAAGGCAAGGCAAGACTTCCTTAGTGACAGGAGTCCTCAAATATTTACGCATTGCTGATGTACTTTAGCTTTTTATATCTACATAAAAAGACAGAGGGAGAAATGAAACACAGTGATTCGGATTAATCAGTGTGCAACTGACAGCTGAAATCGCAGATCCCTCCCTCCAGGAAAGGCCATCTTAAAACTGAAGCTGAGAAAGTTATACAATGAAATCCTTTCCTTTGTGGCATTCTACATGACTGGGACCACATTTAAACTGAGTTGGAGGCATTTAGATTAGCACTCCAGGAATCCCACTGCCATGGTGCACACAGCGTTGATGTACTAATAGTTCACATGTACTAAAATCTTTTAAGGTTGACAATGAAGAAACGTAAACTGTTCAAGGTCTTCTGTTTCGTGATGCCATCATCAGCCAAAAGATTGCAACCAAGAAATCAGAAGGAGATCGTGACTGGGAAGGGCAGCCATGAAAGGACCAGAGAAGATTCTTAAGTGTAAGGATGTGTCCCTGGTGGCCAAGATTAATTCATGCCATAGTATTCCCCATTACTATGCATAAGTGTGAAAGTTAGATGATGAAAAAAAGCTGACATGAAGAAAGTAGATTCCTCTGAAGTGTGCTTTTGGAGGAGAGTTTTACAGATACCACAGACCACCAACAAGACAAACAAGTGAGCTCTAGACCAAATCAAGCCTTGGTAGATTCTCTGGTTTGATATAGCCAAGAATCCTTAGTAATTCAGTGGAGTGCACACAGGCTTAACACATAGCAGAAAGCATTTCTGGTGTGTGTGCGCGTGTGCATGCACACTGTAAAACACAAAATTAACACAGAGCCCTTTTAGCCGTTCAGACTAATAAGATCAAGATGAGTAGCCATGTTAGTCTACTTGTAGCAGTAGAAAAGAGCAAGACTCCAGTAGGACCTTAAAGACTAACGAAATATGTGGCAGGGAAGGAGTTTTCATAAGTCACTGCTCACTTCTGCAGATACAGCTAGAACGTACATCTGCCCTATTTATTGAAAAGTGGAGTGATTTCAGATTGCCGAATGACAATACCAGGCAAATGACAATAAGCAGGTGAATGACACTTGGATGACCAAGGTGTAAAAGGACTATTGAAGGATGATAGGGAAATGGCTGAGAAGCTAAATGCATTTTTTGCCTCTTTCTTCACTGTGGAAGATGAGAAGTGCTTGCCCACTCCAGAACCGCTGATTTCAGGAGGGGTGTTGAAAGACCTGAGTCAGATTGAGGTGACGAGAGAGGAGGTCCTAAAACTGATAGGCAAATTAAAAACTGATACTGGACACCAGGCCCAGATGGCATACATCCGAGAGTTCTGAAAGAACTCAAATGTGAACTTGTGGATCTCCTGACAAAAATATGTAATCTTTCTTTAAAATCTGCCTCCATTCCTGAGGACTGGAAGGTAGCTAATGTCACTCCCATCTTTAAAAAGGGTTCCAGAGGAGATCCGGGAAATTACAGGCCAGTCAGTCTGACGTCGATACCGGGTAAATTGGTGGAAACCATTATTAAGGAAAGAATTAGTAGGCACATAGATGAACAAAACCTATTGAGGCAGACTCAACATGGGTTCTGTAAGGGAAGATCTTGTCTCACTAACCTATTAGTGTTCTTTGAGGGGGTGAACAAACATGTGGACAAGGGGGATCCAATAGATATTATTTACCTTGACTTCCAGAAAGCTTTTGATAAAGTTCCTCATCAAAGGCTCATAAGTAAGCTCAAAAATCATGGGATAAAAGGACAAGTCCTTTTATGGATCAAAAACTGGCTAATTAATAGAAAACAGAGAGTGAGTATAAATGGGCAGTTCTCCCAGTGGAGGGGGGTAAGCAGTGGGGTACCACAGGGATCAGTACTTGGTCCACTGCTTTTTAACTTGTTCATTAATGATTTGGAGTTGGGAGTAAGCAGTGAAGTGGCTAAATTTGCGGATGATACGAAGTTGTTCAGGGTGGTGAAAACCAGTGAGGATTGTGAGGCACTCCAAAGGGATCTGTCAAAGATGGGCAAGTGGGCGTCAACATGGCAAATGGGGTTCAATGTGGCCAAGTGCAAGGTGATGCACATTGGAGCCAAAAATCCTAAATATAAATACACATTGATGGGGTCTGAACTGGCAGAGACTGAGCAAGAGAGAGATCTTGGAGTTGTAGTGGATAACTCACTGAAAATGTCGAGACAGTGTGTGACTGCAATAAAGAAGGCCAATGCTATGCTGGGGATTATTAGGAAGGGTATTGTAAACAGATCAGCCAATATCATAATGCCGCTATATAAATCAATGGTGCGACCTCATCTGGAATACTGTGTGCAATTCTGGTCACCACACCTTAAAAAGGATATTATAGCTTTGGAAAAAGTGCAGAAAAGAGCAACTCGAATGATAAAAGGGTTGGAACACTTTCCCTATGAGGAAAGGTTAAAGCGCTTAGGGCTCTTTAGCTTGGAGAAAAGACGACTGAGGGGTGACATGATCGAGGTTTATAAGATTATGCATGGGAAAGAGCAGGTAGAGAAAGAGGTACTTTTCTCCCTTTCTCACAATACAAGAACCCGTGGGCACTCCATGAAATTGCTGAGCGGTCGGGTTAGAACGGATAAAAGGAAGTACTTCTTCACCCAAAGAGTGATTAACACATGGAATTCACTGCCACAGGAAGTGGTGGGTGCTACAAGCATGGACGGCTTCAAAAGGGAATTAGATAAGCATATGGAGCAGAGGTCCATCAGTGGCTATTAGCCACAAGGTATAG
>NW_015163120.1:286334-302819 GCF_001447785.1 Gekko japonicus
AGCTGCTGCCAGAGCAACATTTTAAAGAATCTGCACAGTTCATTGAATCTCCAGTGGCCAATCAGAAGCCTCGCTGGGCAAAAGCCCTATCTGACCCCGCCCACTTTCTAAACACACTGGGTGGGTCCCAGGATAGGTGTCAGCAGGCACCACTGTAGCCATGGATGCCACATTGGGGGCGGGGAGGGCTGTTCTATAGGCAAGAAGGTGAATGTGAGCAGCAACATGGCTTCTCAGGAGTCCAAAATTGTGATAGGTCACGTTTCTTTTCTCTTGGTAAGCATGAAAAATGGATCTCAGACTTCTACAGGGATCATAGGAGCTGGGAAAGTGGTTTGCAGGTCAATTTATTCACTTTAGAGCCTGCCCCTCTCACAGAGACTCTAGTAGGATTGCACGGTCTCGATAAATGCAACCAATAGGATTATATCAATGGTGCGACCTCATTTGGAATACTGTGTGCAGTTCTGGTCACCACACCTTAAAAAGGATATTATAGCTTTGGGAAAAGTGCAGAAAAGGGCAACTCGAATGATAAAAGGGTTGGAACACTTTCCCTATGAGGAAAGGTTAAAGCGCTTAGGGCTCTTTAGCTTGGAGAAACGACGACTGAGGGGTGACATGATCGAGGTTTATAAGATTATGCATGGGAAAGAGCAGGTAAAGAAAGAGGTACTTTTCTCCCTTTCTCACAATACAAGAACTTGTGGGCACTCAATGAAATTGCTGAGCGGTCGGGTTAGAACGGATAAAAGAAAGTACTTCTTCACCCAAAGAGTGATTAACACATGGAATTCACTGCCACAGGAAGTGGTGGCAGCTACAAGCATAGATGGCTTCAAAAGGGAATTAGATAAGCATATGGAGCAGAGGTCCATCAGTGGCTATTAGCCACAAGGTATAGATAGGGACTCTGGAGCAAGTGATGCTCTGTCTTCTTGGTGCTTGAGGGGGGGGTCAACAGTGGGAGGGCTTCTAATGTCCTGGCCCCACTGGTGGACCTCCTGATGGCACTGGTATTTCTGGCCACTGTGTGACACAGAGTGTTGGACTGGATGGGCCTTTGGCCTGATCCAATATTGGTGTATCTTATGTTCTTATATCTTGAGCTTCATTATCGATTGCAATTCAACAGTCCTCTTTTTTTTTTGGAACTCCATTCTAGACAGGTAAGAGTAGAGACAGGATAAAAGTCTAATCCAGCTAACTAGGATGGATGCAGTATGCATGTCCTGCATCCATGATGCCAAGATGGAGAGCCTGAGCAATGTGGGTGGGAGAGAGGTGTCAAGCCGGAAGGGAGGAAATAATCCCAGAGAGTAGCAGTCTAGACTTCAAAGGGATTGTGTCAGATAACAGAAGAAAAGGATGTCCTGTGCCCAGACCTCTCTGTCCGTCTAACTCTCTTGTAAAGGTAATGTAAAGGTTCCCTTGCTCGAAAGCCAGTCAAATCTGAATCTAGGGTTGCGGTGCTCATCTCCATTTCAAAGCCAAAGAGCCAGCACTGTCCGAACACATTTCCGTGGTCATGTGGCCAGTGCACGGAACGCTGTTACCTTCCCACTGAAGTGGTAACTATTTATCTACTTGCAATTTCTTGCTTTTGAACTGCTAGGTTGGCAGGAGCTGGAACTAGAGACGGGAGCTCACTCCATCATGCGGCACAATCGGGTCTTGAACTGCTGAACTACCGACCTTCCACAGCCTGCAGTTCAGCGTCTTAACCACTTGAGCCACCGCAGGTCTTGTAGTCTTCCTCTAAAATCTGAGGCAAGAGACAGAGTAAAAGTCCTTCTATTCCAACAAGCCTGAACTCTCCCTACAAGTTAAAATGACTCAGCTGAGGCTATTGTACTTTGGTTACATGATGAGAAGACAAAAGTCACTGGAAAAGGCCAAAATGCTAGGAAAAAGTTGAAGGCAGCAGGAAAAGAGAAAGACCCAACATGAGACAGATGGTCTCAATCAAGGAAGCCCCAGCCCACAGTTTGTAAGACCTGAGCAAGGCTGTTGATGAGAGGACAGTCTGGAGGTCATGAATTCATAGGTTTGCCATAAGTTGGACATGAGTTTGGCACTTATCACATACATTAGAATCTCGGACTGTCAGGTCTCGAAATCAGCACATCCTGGTACATCGTGAAGGCATGAAGACAGAGTCCAAATCAGTTCTGAAGACGGAGCCATGGGGCAGAGCCCAGCAGCATTAGACAGGTCTAATAAGCTCTTGAAAGCTACGCAGGGTCAGCCCTGGTTAGTCCTTGGATGGGAGACCACCAGGGAAATTGAGGGCTGCCACCCAGAGGCAGGCTAATGTCTCTTGCCTTGGAAACCCTGCAGAGTTGTTGTAAGTTGGCTACAAATTGATGACACTTCCCACCACCCCCATCAAGGGTGGCGAGAGGAATCCCATGAACTTCAGGAATTTCAGTGAAAACCAGCTGGACACAGGTGAAAGGAGAGGAGGGAATCGTTCCCCGCCTTCATTGCCTCAGGCATTTTTCAGGACTGAAGCATTTATATAGGGTGACAGAGTCTGGAAAATTAAGTGGGGGAAGGGGCCCCTCCCCTCACCTGTATGCTGTTTTCTATGTTAAAATTAAAACCCGCTACTCACCTGCTGCTTCATATGGAAAGAGGGCAGAGACGCCAATCACGAACACAGTTGCCACAACCATGTCCAGCTTAGGACTAAAGGAGAACTGTTGTCGTCAGGGGTCATTTCCTGCAGGAGTGCACAGGAGCGGAGCTCCAGCAGTAAAGAGCCCAGGGGGCGGGCACATACAACAAGCCCCACCCCCTGCTCCCAGCAGTCCCAGGCCATGAGGAGCAAGAAGTAGATAGGTAAGTTGCAGTGGATGTTGCCTCCTGACACACTTCTGGTGATGTCATGGGGTGTGGCATATGCAAATAAGTTATGCTAATGAGCTCCTCCACCTCTTTTTCTATGAAATGACCCCTGGTTGTCATTAAGCCTGGATGGCCTCACACGGTTTTTATGAAGATGAAATGGGAGACGTTGATCACGTCCTATGATCTCTGGGGAAATGGTAGGTGGTAAAGATGGGGTAGGAGTCCACCATGTTCAAGCCCTTTAAAGTTCAATAGATTTCAACAAATTATACACATACTAAAATCTCTCCCATTGAAATCAAAAGGAGTTAACTTTGGCTCAGGAAGGAAGGAAGGAAGGAAGGAAGGAAGGAAGGAAGGAAGGAAGGAAGGAGTCCTGAATTAGATGATCAAGAAAGTCTTCAAGAATATGGAATGGTGCTGGTGGAAAGTGTAATCAAGTCACAGCTCGCTTTTCAAGGCAAGAGGCCAACAGAGGTGGTTTGCCATTGCCTGACTCTGACCCTGGACTTCCGTGGTAGAATCCCACCCAAGTACTAGCTAGGGCTGACCTTGGTTAGCCTCTGAGATGTGACAAAATCAGGCTAGCCCAGGGTATCCAGGTCAGGGCACATGGAATGCTGGCAGTTAAAGAGTCCAGAATAACACTGCTTATTAAGATAGGATGGAAAATTGCTCCATCATTCAATAAAAAGAAGCAGATCCCAACAAGTATATCCAAGAGGCCTCCTCCAAACTCCTCCATCGGAGTCCCTAAGTGCCATTAGCTAAATACGATGATAGGCAGACTTGGCAGAGTCCTTCTACAAAGCAGGGCCACCCATAGTAATAGGTTGGCTTGAATGGCCTGAACTTCCACCCCCTGCCCAGCAGCCCAGGCTGACGGCACGACAGGACGCAAGGGCTTAAGCGCCTGATGTTTAGGGAGCTCAGTTCTACGCCTCTGGCAACTCACACACAAATCCTGTGGACATCAGTGAGCACTTTCTGGAACTCCAAAAAATGAAAGTAGGCAAATGACAGGGATTTCAGAATGCTTTTTAAAAGGAAGGAACTGTTAAGTATATACAGAATATATACAGAAACCCCAGCCCAAAACACACCCACAAAACACAAGTAAACCAACAGGAACATAGTTGCTTGGAGCCTTCATTTGCATGGCGTCATTTATGCTTCTGTTACCTGATTGGCCGGCTCTGCAAGGGCGGCCAATCCAAATGTAACTGCAAGGAGCCTCTCTAACAATGAGTGTCCATTCAAAGCTCTCACTACACAATAGGAAAAGAGGGTAGCCAGCCCCCCCCAATGGGGTCTGGAGATCTCCTAGAACTACTGCTGAACTCCAGATGACAAAGATCAATTGCCATGGGGAAATGACTGCTTTGGAGGGTGGGCTCTAGGCCATCATATCACGCTGAGGTCCGGCCTCTCCCCAGGCTCAACCGCAAAGAAGAAGAAGAGGAGGAGGAAGAGGAGGAGATTGGATTTATAATAGCCACTGATGGACCTCTGCTCCATATGCTTACACCTGGAGGTTGGCAACCCTAATTACATGGCATTATAACACACATCCCCCCAAAAAATACCCCTACCGTCTTGCAGCTTCACCCCCAAATCTCCAAGGATTTTCCTATCCAAAGCTGGCAACCATAGCAAGGACCCTTTTACAACTATCTGTAGATGGTTTGAAAAATAGTGGGGTTTTTTATGGTAAATATATGAGCTAATGAGAATATTTTCCTCACCTCCTTCAGGGATTTTACTTAATTAGATCCCATTCTGTAAAGGAAAAATTCACTAGAGCTAATTTTATAACATCCACAGTTCCAGGCTAGTTCATGATTATTTAAAACTACTGGATACGTCAAAAGAAACAGATAATGTGATACAGCCACAGAAGCGTAGACAATATGAGGCATTAAAAGATCTCTTAAGTCTATTGGCTCCCTTAGTATGTCAATACACCCTCAAGAGCCATGCCTGCATTTGTATCCCCCTCCAAAGGTCTTCCAGTGCGCAGACTAGGGTGGAGTGGAGGGCTCAGAAATCAAATGTCGTTGGCCTACTTGCGCACTTGGTCTCTCTTCCAGCTAGGAATTCACTTCATTCCTCTTTACCCTATTTCTCTCTGAAATCCAGCAACCCGTGTCTTTGTTTTTTTAGGGTGGTCAGCTCTGGGATGGGAAATGCCTGGAGATTTGGAGGGATGGAGGCTGGGGAAAGGAGGGATCTCAGTGGGGTATAATGTCCTAGAGCAGGGGTGTCGAACTCATTTGCTATGAGGGCAGGATCTGACACA
Source organism: Gekko japonicus (assembly GCF_001447785.1). Classification (NCBI taxonomy): domain Eukaryota; kingdom Metazoa; phylum Chordata; class Lepidosauria; order Squamata; family Gekkonidae; genus Gekko; species Gekko japonicus. The sequence continues at coordinate 291,487 of NW_015163120.1, forward strand.
AATGAGACCTTGCCGGGCCGGGCCGGGCCATCTGTGTCATAAAATGTAATGCCAGGTAGCGTAGATATAAACCTTTTATAAAGGACACAAACACAAAGGGTTTTTTATACTTAAAATAAAAACATGCTTAAAGCATCAGCACTCTTGCAACCTTTTGTTTATTTAACAGTGTCTGATAACTGACGTCTCTTGCTCTGAATTTTTGCATCAAAATGCCTGTGCTGTTGCAATCCTGAGTATGCCGTTCAGGTGTGTATCTTCAAGCTGCAAACCTATAATGTCGCAGCAGCAGCAGAACTGGAAGAAGAAGCAGAAGACAGCCAGTTCCACTGCGGACCTGATAGAAGCCCTCCAGGGGCCTGATCCAGCCCCCGGGCTGCATGTTTGACACCCCTGTCCTAGAATCCAACTTCCAAAGTGGTCATATTCTCTATGGGAACTATGGTCTCTGTCTCTTGGAGGTCAGGTGTAATTCCAGGAGATTTCCAGCCACCACCTGGAGACTGGCAACCTTTGAAGCCAGTTTCTAATCAGTTCCATTTTGATTAAACAGAAATTGGAAGAGAGGAAGGGCAGGAAGGAGGGTTCTGCAGAATTTCAGAGGTTGGTGACACCTTCCCAAACTTTCCTCTCTTCCTGCTACAGCACCACCCTGTGGTGTATAACATGGAGTATGTACGCACAGAACAACTGCATGGGTTGTAGTTACACGAATTTCTCCTCATAGAGAAATCTCTTTTTTAAGAGAGAGAAAATAGAATAAGAGGAATCAATGTCTTTATCTAAAAAGGTAAATTTCAGTAAAAGGAGCTCCCCTCCCCTTAATGGCCACTTGCTTCCACGTACATATTTTATGTATAATTGGACGAGAGGAGAAAGGCGGTGTAATGACTCCAAAGTGTCTGGTACCAAAATAGGTTAGAACTTTATCAGAACAGAGGCAAGGCCTAGTCTCTGCCCTGCTAGGCCACAACCCCCCACAGCCAGCAACCAACATAACAATTAAAAAAGTGAAACTAAAGCAGAGATTCTCTCCCCCCCCCCCTTAAGGGATCATGTTAAAATACCTATACAAGAAGAAGAGAGCTTAAGAAAATTAAGAAGAAGAGAGCTTAAACCTATAATGTCTCGACTTATTTAGGCTCACCTAAGATACAAGTGGGTTGATCTGGCTAAACTCCAACTGCACCATAAAGGATCGACACTCTGGGCTGTTGATATCGACTCCAGCATTCATCTTTTGCAATGTCTGGGTCTTCCAGTTTCTTCTGATCAAGACAGAAAAACCTTCAAGAGAAGACACAACTTGGCTTAACTCCCGCCTAGAAGCATCAAGCTGTCCATTAGCCAAGCTGAAGGAGACTCCTAAGGACCTATGAGTTATTCATATGTGAAAGTGATATAATTACAGTGGTTCCCGTTAAATTAGCTTTGTTGAATCTGTAATTGTTAGTATTTTGTGACTACGGGTTGGCGGGAGTGGGGGGGCATGTATTTTAGCTTATGCCTACAAGCCTCTGTTTTAAGTTGGTGCACTCCCATCTTTTCTTAAAGGTAGAGTTAAGCCTAATTAGGTTTCTCTACCTTCTTGTTCTGTTCCTTTAGAACAGGAGCCTCAGGGATTGCCTTCTCTCCAGCTCTTCTTCTCATTAAAGCCATTCCTTTCCTTTTCTCTCTCTTTGTCCCCCCCCCCTCTTTTGACTATTTCCCCCCCTTTCCCCCCTTTATTTTTCTACCTATATCAATTTGCTCCACAGGTGCTATACTTCTCTTTTCTTACATTATATTTTCTTTTTTACTGGTAATTTATTGTGGTTAATCTATTCTTTGGTGTTAAATATCAGATATTAAAGTGCATTACTGTTACCAAGGGGTAATGAATAGTTGTGTGTGTGTGTGTGTGTGTGTACACACACACACACACACACACACAAAGTGCCGGGGGTGGTGAGGTTGAATTAGTTCTTAGGAAAATTTGAATAGCTTGTGTATATAATCTGTAGTAGTATCATCTAGTTCTTTAAAATTTCAAACAACAATAAAAAGTAATTAATTTTTGGTTTTAACTTAATGAATGTATATATTGGTTAATTAATTGTAATAGATTTATCTTTTCCTGATTAGTTGTAATTACTAATTGCACACTTAATTAATTAATAGTTAAATTAGAAATCTCAACAGTAATCTATTTTATATTTCTGTGGAAATAACCATTAAGGGAGAACAATATAGTGCACATATTTGTTTACTACTAGCATTTTTGGATTGGTAAGTATGGTAAACTTTGCCTACAAATTTCTCCATATCAGATACCATTCCAGGTATATGTTATATTTGGTATCCTAGCTTTACCTCTTACCCTTTTTAAAATACTTGAGACAAGTCTTACTTTAGAGTCATCATGCAATCTGCCATAAAAAACCTTTTCATACAATGTGCGAGGTTTGAACAACATCATTAAGCATAAGTGAATTCAGACTCAAATTTTGAAATTGAATCCGGACATTCTCTTCCACTAAGAGACCTACATCAAAAATGACACAGCCCCTCTGTTCAAAACTAAAAAAATCCAGGACCAGTTCTTAGCAAAAGGTTCCTCTCAATCCAGGTAAAGGAAAATGTTTTCCTTGCTCGAAAGCCAGTCGAATCCGACTCTGGGGTTGTAGTGCTCATCTCCATTTCTGAACTGCAGAACCAGCGCTGTCCGAAGACGTTTCCGTGGTCATGTGGCTGGCGTGACTAGATGCCGAGATGCACCGAATGCTGTTACCTTCCCACCAAAGCGGTACCTATTTATCTACTTGCAATTTCTTACTTTCTAACTACTAGGTTGGCAGGAGCTAGAACCAGAGATGGGAGCTCATTCCGTCATGCGGCACTCAGGTCTCGAACTGCTTAACTACCAACCTTCCAGCCTGTAGTTCAGCGTCTTAACCAGACGAACAACCATTTTAATCTCTAATGACTTGAAATTCATTCATCAGGATACTATGGCTGACCCACAAGGAAGATTCATCTTTGTTAATGGTTCCATAAATAGTGTGCCAGTTACACTGGCATCATTGTATGTTCCAAACGCAAAACAAATTCCTTTCATTGAACAATCCTTGGAAAAACTGGACTCATTTTGTCTAGGTGACATAATTCTAGGGGGAGATTTAAACTTCATCATGGACCATTCTAAAGACAAATCTGCATTCAATCTAAGCAGGAAAACAAAAGGTAAAACTAGCTCTAAGTTGGCAGAAATACTTGCCTCATTCAACCTCATTGGCATTTGGAGGCATATGCATCCCACTGAGAGAGATTATACTTTTTACTTGACACGACATTGCTCCTACACACCATAGATTACATTCTTGTCTCTCCATCCTTGGTAAATCAGGTCCAAACTTCTCATATTGGAAATCAATTATGGTCAGGTCACTGTTGGGTTAGCTGTAATCAGTGTTCCCTCTAAGCTGAGTTAGTGTGAGCTAGCTCAGTTTTTTAGCCTCCGGCTCACACATTTTCATCTTAGCTCAGGAAGGATGGCTCCAGAGGAAACTAATTTATGCCATAGCCAAATCACCTGCTCACAACTTTAATGCCAGTAGCTCACAAAGTAGAATTTTTGCTCACAGGGCTCCATAGAGGGAGCATTGGCTGTAATATTGATATTAATAGTGAAAGGAAATCAACTCCATTGTGGACCTTGAACAGTTCTTTATTACTTATCAACAAAGTAGTGTCTGACATAGAAAACAATATCCGGAATTTCTTTACAGACAATCCAGCTGACTCTTTGTCTCCAGGTATGATCTGGGACGCTCTAAAACCAGTCCTTCAGGGTCATCTAATTTCCACAGCATCCTTAAAAAAAAACAAAGTAAAACAACAGGTGAGACTTGACCTTAATCCATTGATTCTTTAGAGCATCAGCACAAACAGAATGGTAGTAAGCAGGTGTATAAAAATTGTTGGCAAAACGTAAAAACTTAGAATTATTAGAGATAACTTAAGTACAGAAAAATATTTTATATTCAAAGCAGAGAGGGTGGTCTCCCCCCCAATCTTTAAATTTTTTGTCCAAATGGGTTAAACAGCAACAAAATTCAAGATTGATCATGGCACTAAAAGATGACCAGGGAACTTCTCACTACAATTCAGAGAAGATTTCCCAATTTTTTCTAGATTTCTTTAAAAAGTTGTACAGTTCTAATGATATTTCTCAATCTTGCCTTGAGAGCTTCTTCAGCACTCACCCTTTGGGGAAAACTCTATCGGAGGAGCACAGTTCCATGCTTGATAAGCCCTTTACTACTCTTGAAATTGTAGAAGCTACAAAAAAACTCAAACTATTGAAAGCTCCGGTTCTGGATGCCTTTACTCCAGAATTTTATAAACAATTTGCTTCTCTTTTGGCCACTCCTTTAGCAGATGCATGTAATCACATCTTAGATACAGGTTGTCTTCCTCCTTCATGGAGTTGGGCTTCAATTATAGTTATTCCCAAACAAGGGAAAGACCCAGCATTACCGGCCTCCTATAGGTCCATTTCTTTGTTAAGTACAGATTTCAAAATTGTTTACTTCTGTACTCACCAAAAGACTTAATTCCTTCATCACTCATTATATAGACCAAGATCAGGTGGGCTTTATGCCTAATCAAGACATCTTGAACAATACTCACAAGGCCCTCACAATTCTGAATTACTGTATGTCCCAAAACATCAGCACAGCTTTCCTCTCCTTGGATCTGGAGAAAGCACTTGATTCGGTGGAAATTCCCTACCTTAAATTTTTACTGCAAAAGATGGGCTTTGGGGACAAATTCTTGACAGCCATTTTGGCTATCTACGCTAAACCTACTGCTAATCTTAAAATTAACCATCTTCTTTCAGATACGCTTCATTTAAAACACAGAACTAGACAGGCGTGCCCTCTATCCCCACTGCTTTTTGCCCTGATCATAGAACCCCTAGCAAATATGATTAGGGGTGATGTCTCTATAAAACATATCAAAATGCATAATAAAGAGTTCAAGGTGTCACTCTTCACCAATGATATGTTATTATTTTTGTCCCAACCTGCTTTATCCTTAACCTCAGTTCAGCAAATTCTTTTGGATTTTGGCTCAGTCTCGGGCCTTTAGGTAAATATTTCAAAATCTTCCCTACTCCCAATTCATTTAGACCAGCAAACAATTCAGATCATAAAATCTGCCACTTCATACGCTTGGGTTGCAGATTACTTACCATATCTAGATATTAAATTACCAGAGGACTTCAAAGATACTCAAAAATTTAATCATGACAAAATGGAAAAGGACATTCAAACTAATCTCCTGAACTGGCACAAAATGACCTTATCTTGGCTGGATAGATTGAATATAATTAAATCCTTTGTTCTGCCAAATGTATCTGTCTTTTTTGAACTATTCCACTGAACATCCCTCCTACACTTCTGCAAAAGTGGCAAAAATGCTGTTACAATTCTTCTGGTCATATAAACATCATATAATTAATTGTAACATCTTGAATACTTCTGGGGGGGGCATAAACTTTCCAAATCTACAGCAATATTATAGAGCCATTTCTCTTTCTCAAGTGGTTAAATTATTGAATGAAGACTCCTCCTCTGACCACATTCAGAAATTTGCTTTCTATTTTCTTTGATGTACAAGATGTCATCTGGCAATCCCCTTCCAGTCAGCCCAAAAGAGTTCTCAATAGTCCTCTACTCACAGCGATGGTATCATGCTGGGATTGTATGAGGTCTGTTTTGCTGCCCCCCATTTCACGCCACCAATTTTTATTTTAATCAAACTTGGGTTTTGCCAGGCTTTAATAATCCTGCATTCAACTCTTGGAAATCAGCTAAAGTCACTATGCTGTGTGATCTTACATCCAAGCAGCTGTTACTGTCTAAAGTGTCTCTGGAAGCTAAATTGAAAATAAAAGTCCCATGGATACAATATTTTCAAATCTCACACCTGTATACTCAAATCCATCTTCACTCCATTTTGAAACAACTGCATACTGATTTTAAACTCATTCTTCGATCGGTCAGCATCTCTCAGAAGGGTCTCATCTCTAAGATACACAAAGTTCTATTGTCAAAAGAGACCACTTCCCCTCTGTCTTATCAAGCTCCTGTCAGGACCCACAGTCAAACAACAGAGCACACGCTTCTTTGAAGGTTATACTTTATTGCTAGCACTATGGTAGCATAGACACAGTCACTGTTAGGAATAACTACTACATAGTGTCCGATCCTCCACGCATTCAGCTAAACACACGTTTGTAGCAAAGTGGTGTTTATTAAAGCAATGAAGAAACTGGAACACAGGGATTGTTTGGAATGGCCCGGAAATGCAGGGCACAAGATAATAAACGGATTCATACAATGCAATAACCAATAATCATGGTTCCCGCTTTCACGGGTGTTTCCAAACCTCGCGCTTAAAGCCTGAGAATTGAAACGGCTCTAAAGATAAACAATTACTAGCTTCTCATGACCTAGCTCATTATAATATACGCGCAGACACAACTCCAACTCCACACCTGTTAACCTTGCAGATAACTATGTTTCAAAGCAGTACTAGCGTATACAGAAAGGAATGCAGATTGCAGGCTGCTGGCAGCATACATGCGCAGTGGGGTCTGAGAAGAAACAGGGAGGGCAGAGATGGGGTGTACAAAGGTTACACAGAGTTCTTTGGCAGCTTGCTGACACATAGAAAGCAGAGAGATATATAGAATATTCAAATGTCCCCCCCACCACTACCTATGGGCCAATCGGCCTGACTCCCATGGGCAGGAAGGAGGACCGGGGCTGTTAGAGCCGAGGCTGGGAAATGAAACTAGTCACACGGTTAATTGATGGGAAGACACTACACAGGCAGGATACAAGATCAGTGATAACGAGGGCGGAGAAGCGAAAAGAAAGGAATGCGGCAGCAACTGGCCCACAGGTCATGAAAGTGAACCCGGGCCCATAAACCATATGGCAGCATAGCTGACAGCTCTGTGGCATAAAGACTGTAATCTTCTTCTCTCAGAGGCTTCTTGGAATCAAATCTGGTCATCTTCTCCATTCCGCTCCAAAATCACAGCAATTAAATTACAATCATTCAAAATATTGTCACACTGGTATCTTACACCGCAGAAACTGGCTCACATAATTTCATCATATAGTCCAAAGTGCTGGAAGAAATGCGGCAATGTAGGAAACTATTTGCATTGTTGGGTCTACTGCTCTAAAACAATGCTGTTTTGAATCAAATCAAATCTATTACACACATAGATATTTCTCCTACTCCAGAAAACTTGTTTTTGAATGGATGGGCTACTAATTGTAATTCATCTTCTACCAGATGCTTTTTGCAGCTAAAACTGTCATTGCCACACACTGGAAAATGACAATGGCACCCACCCTTTCACAATGGCGTAAAAAGATGTGGGATTTATACATCATGGCAAAATTCTTGGGCAATCTTACGTGCTTTGATAAGTTTCCTGCCACTTCTACTTTTGTCTCAGTATGGTTCCCTATTCTAGAATACCTCACCTCCCAACAAGACATTCCCAAAGTCATAGATGACCTTTGGTTGTGGTAAAGCTTTCGTTGTATCTGCAATTGTTGCTTTAGTTAGTTTCCTAATATGATACAAGTACTTGCAATTTATGGAAGGTACCTTATCGTTGACAGTTCTCCCTAACACCTATTGTTATTCTGAGATTTGTAACGCACGTTAATGTGTTGATTTTCTGCTATACCCTTGTATTGTTCTAGCACTTTGTATTTTATTGCATTTTTGTTGTTTTTAACAAAGTTTCAATAAACTTTATTGTGTAAAAAAACCAACCCTAGTCGTTAAAACCATTAAAACCTCTTGCTGTCCTTAACTGTATGCTTGGTAGAACATCTCTGCATTTCAGGCCTTGCAGCATTGTAATAGATCCCATCCCACAGTGCCCTTATGTTAGCAGGCAGCGAGTTCCACCAAGTCGGACAGTCGGACACTCTTTGGTCCAGGGACCAGGCCCGTCACCAGGGTTTTCTGGCTTGTGGGGCCATTTTTTTCCTGGTGGGGCTGCCATTATTTTTCTGTCTGTCTCTAAACAACTGTACTTTTAAGTTATAATAAAGACAATGATACTAATAATAAATTAAATTAAATGCAGCACAAACACCCCCCACAACAGCCACCCCAGACATAAATGAAATGCAAAAACATCCCCCCCCTTTCCCCTGCCTAAAACAATGAAATCCCTGACCATTTTCAGAAGGAGATCTTACGGGGCTGGCCCTTTAAGGAAGGGGGTGGAGCCCCCAAAAGCCCCACTGCAGCCACAGACCAGCCAGGGACTAATGTAAAATAAACGCTACAAATAGAACACATTTAATTGGTAAAATTTGTCACCAGGAACAGACAACAGCCTGGAAATAAAGCCTCCTTGGTTCAGTTTGCACAAGAAAAAATCAAAACGGAGATTCTTGAGTCAAAGCAGTGGGATTGTGAATTTTGTAAATGTTGGTAGCATTGATAGTGTGGACTAAGGGGAATGATCCCACGTATCATGTACAGACATATTACAATTAACTGTGCTGTGATCCCCATCCCCACAGAGACTTGAGAATCAAACACATCCTTCTTGCAATGGTCAAACCCCTGTCACATCTGCAGTCGAAAGCAAGCTGCATTTCATGCACTGCTTTTGCAGGGTGTCTTCAGCAGCATCCCTCGGTCGGCTATGCTGACATTAACAAGGGGGGTTCCCAGGCTTCGCTGTTATTCTAATTGCCTTGCATTCCTTTTGTATGCGCTTACATGTGTAGTAGCTGAGATGCTTATCTATAACCTTGAAGTTGTGCTGGTGGAGAACTGTTGAGTCTGTAGTTCATGAGAATTTTCCTTTTCAGGTTTGGGTGCCAGCTTGCTACCGTTAGATGGCTCAGTATTAACCCGTGCGCGCGAAAGTACCTAATTGGCCAGCAGAGTGGGGGGGGCATACGAATACCCTATATGCGCTTGCCCAGTCAGGCATTCTGAACAGTGTTCCTGTCAATGCATCTATGGCTTATCAGTAAAGCAAAACCTTCTTCCTGAAGTCTGTGCTCCATTGTTAAAGTTGTGGGTTCTGACACCCTCCCAGCAGTAAGCACCACTGAACTTAATGGATTGTTGGTAATGTCAGGGATGTGCCAAGGTCAGGAGCAGAGGGCCCTTCATTTACAAGTCAGATTGTCCTTCAGGTTTCCCCGCTGCTTTTGAAAATGCCCTCTTAATGACATCCATCATCACAACAGGCAGCTGGCTGCTAACTGCTGCTGGCCCTGCTTCAGAGGGTGTGGGGATGCACAATATACACAGAGCATCGCAGGGTTGTAAGGCCACCCCTCACACACACACACACACCACAACCCCCAAGGTCCAATGCTGCACAAACTCACTGATTTGGATACCCCCCTTCAGCCAGCAGTAAGCACCCAGCTGATCGCTCCTGCTGTACTTGGGCTGAACTTAATGGATTGATGGTAACGTCAGGGATGCGCCAAGGTCAGGAGCAGAGGGCCCTTCATTTACAAGTCAGATTGTCTTTCAGGTTTCCCTGCTGCTTTTGAAAATGCCCTCCTAATGACATCCATCATCACAACAGGCAGCTGGCTGCTAACTGCTGCTGGCCCTGCTTCAGAGGGTGTGGGGATGCACAATATACACAGAGCATTGCAGGGTTGTAAGGCCACCCCTCACACACACACACACACCACAACCCCCAAGGTCCAATGCTGCACAAACTCACTGATTTGGATACCCCCCTTCAGGGAATGTAGGCAGGAGGCTCACTGGGTTGGAATGAGGTTCAATGCCTTTTGATGCCAACCCACCAGAGGATGATGTATGATGGAGGTAGGGTTGCCAACATCCAAGTGGGGCCTGGAGATCCCCCAGGATCATATCTGCTCTTTAGAATGCAGAGATCAGTTCCTCTGCAGAAAATGGATGCTTTGGAGGCTGTACTGTATGGCGTTATACCCTGCTGAAGCTCCTCCCCTCCCCAAATCCAACTGTCCCCCAGCTCCACCCTCAGATCTCCAGGAATTTGCCACGCTGAAGCTGGCAACCCTCAGACCAGCACAAGGGCAGGAGCATTTGATTCCAGAGGCTTGCTAATACTTCCACATACTGTATTGGGAAGAAATTCTACAACTACCAGGCAGTCTCATTCTTTTAGGGCACCCACCTGTCCTGGGGTTCTGAATCTATCGAATAAGGCTAGCCCTGACCTGGATAGCCCAGACTAGCTCACTTTCATCAGATCTTGGAAGCTAAGCAGGGTCAACCCTGGGTGGTACTTGGATGGGAAACCACCAGGGGAACCGAGGATTTCTAAAGACTCATGTAGAAAGTGGAAGGAGGGCCTTATAATCAAGGATGAATCTAAACAAATAACCTGTGCTTGTAGAGAGAGAGTTAGGAAAGCTAACGCTCAGTATGAGCTTAGGGTAGCAAGAGATCCTAAAAACAACAAAAAAGGATTCTTTTCTTACGTTCAAAGTAGGCCCATTGTGGGGACAGGAAAGTGAAATTTAACAGGTGATGAAGAGAAGGCAGAACTGCTCAGTTCCTACTTTTCCTCAGTTTTCTCTTGTGAGGGAAATGGTACTCAACATGGCAAAAACAGAACACATGATGAGGGAAGGGAGTTGCAGCCTAGGATGGGCATGGGGTAGTACATAAACACCTAGTTTCTTTAAATGAAACTAAGTCCACAGGGACAGATGAACAGCATCCAAGGGTACTAAAAGAACTTGTGGATGTAATTTCTGAGCCTCTGTCAATTATTTTTGAAAATTCTTGCAGAACTGGTGAGGTGCCAGAAGACTGGAGGCAGCCAAATGTTGTCCCCATCTTCAAGAAGGGGAAAAAGTAGGATCCGGGTAACGACCGACCTGCCAGCTTGACATCTATACCTGGGAAACCTTTAGAACAGGGGTCCTCAAACTACGGCCTGTGGGCCACCGAAAACATTTATCCGGCCCGCCGGGTGTTTTTGCCGCCACCGCCTGTCCTGCTTAGCAGCCGACTCGTCTTGGGCCCGCAGTGCGCATGTGTGGAATGTGCACCGCACTCAGGGCCCAAGTCAATCAGGGCTTAAGTCAATCAGCACATGATGTGGTCCTCTTCTCAGTTCCGCGCCGCGTGGCTTTGGGGGGGGGCGGGATGGTCGGCTAGTTCCGGCCCCCACCCCCGGCCCTCCAATGGTCTGAGGGACAGTGAACTGGCCCCCTGTTTAAAAAGTTTGAGGACCCCTGCTTTAGAACACATCATCAAACAGACAGTCCTTG
>NW_015163120.1:303189-303391 GCF_001447785.1 Gekko japonicus
TATAAATGTTTTGGATGAAGGAATAGAGGGTATGCTTATTAAATCTGCAGATGATACTAAATACAGTAGAAAACAGTCAGGATACAGGATAATCTTGACAGGCTGGAAAACTGGGCTAAAACAAATAAGATGAATTTCAATGGGAATAAATGTACTGCATTTAGGTAGGAAAGATCAAATGCATAATTATATAGGACTTGGA
>NW_015163120.1:307065-352127 GCF_001447785.1 Gekko japonicus
CCGGGGGGGGGGGGTTTGGCAACCCTAGAGCCCTCAGTGCTGAGATGCAATTCATCGATTCCCTGTTTAAGCGAATCGGAAACAAATGGCAAAAAAAACACCCACCCGACTCACCTGCGGTTGCGTCTGATCACACGGTGGTGGGACTATGTGATCGCGCAACTGCGGGTCAAATTCCCCTGGAGGGAATAGCCTTGCTTCCCCCCCCCCCAGGTTTATCTGGCGTGTGTGACTGCAACCTAGAAATAACATAAATAAAAATCAGTAACTCATACTCCTGGCAATCTCTGCAGAACTGTAATGAGAGGAGAGGGACAAGGCCTGTGTTTTCTTCCCCTTTCCTTATGAGTTTTAGATAACTGGATTTGGAATTGAACACAAAGCTAGCTCTGGCCCACAAGATGAACTTCTTTCCAGCATTATCAGGAGTAAGGAACTGGGGTCATTTTGCAGAAAAAGAGGTGCAGGAGCTCATTAGCATAACTTATTTGCATGTGCCACGCCTCCTGACCTCACCGGACGTGTGTCAGAAGGCAACACCCACCGCTCAGGCTCCACTGGACTGTTTTGGATTGCTAGCTATTGGGGGGGCGGGATGTTCAGATCTGTCCTTGCAGAGGAGGGAGAACTTGTACCTGAATAAAACCTGGTCTTAAAGGTGCCACTGGACTGTTTTGGACCAAGGGGCTGGGGGGGGGGCTCTGCAACTTACCTGGCTGCTTCTTGCTCTGACTGAGGGCTGCTGGGAGCAGGGGGCAGGGCTTGTTGCATGTGCCCGCCCCCTGGGCTCTTTTCTGCCGGAGCTCCACTCCTGTGCACTCCTCCAGGAAATGATCCCTGTTTGTAAATAACATATTGTGGGAGGCAAGCTTTTGGGGACACACTGCATGCAGAAATTACCCTAGTAGGAGGTGATCTTGAAAAGTGGCATGTGTTTAAGAATATGCCGTGACCTGGATAGCCCAGACTAATCTGACGTTGTCAGAACTTGGAAGCTATGCAGGGTCAGCCCTAGTCAATATTTGGATGGGAGAACCCCAAGGAATACCAGGGTCACTGCACAGAAGTAGGCAATGGCAAACCACTTCTGAATGCCTCTTGCCTTGAAAACCCTACCCGAGAGGGGGGGATGATTTGATGGTGTGTGTGTCTCTGTGTGTGTGTGTTTAAGAATGAGGGAGGCTCACAAACATGAGAGCTGCCTTAGGGGACTAGACTGAATTCCATCTAATTGCACAATTATGTTGTCAGCAGGGCTGGCAGCTCTGGGGGGGGATATGTGGAGATTTGGGGGATGGAGCAGGGAGGGGTTTGGAGAGGGGAGGGACCTCAACAGGGTATAATGCCACTGAATCCACCCTCCAAAGCAGCTGTTTTCTCCGGGGGGGGGGGTGATCTTAGTCATCTGGAAATCAATTGTAATCGCAGGAGCACCTGGAGACTGGCAGCCCTAGAATATGTTCTTCTAGGAAGCCGATTGTCAAAACATGAAGGTAACAAACCTATCCATGGTTTTAGGCCCTGACATATGCCGCCTTTGAACATTTAGCTATCGAGGCTGACAAATGACTCCCATGAATTTGCCCATTCCCTTTAAAAAACCGTGTACTCTCATAGCCACTTTCTGTTTTGCAGCACTGAATTCCATGTTAACAACATTTCTCATGAGAAGTTCAACTCTGCTGCACTGCCCGTCAGCTTCAGTTACAAAATGTAATACTTCCAGCCCTGTTTTGGGGGAAGAAGAGAATTCACATCTTTCCATTTACTCTTGAGTTTGGATTCCAGATGCACCCCTAATGATGGATGGCTACAGGAGCTGTGTGATGGCAGCGTCTCCACAAAATGTGACAGCTGTAGCTGTCATGACCTGAACAGAATGAGAATCCTTTTCTTGTCTGAATATCTCATCAGAATACAAATATAGTTAGTCTGAACTCTTCCTTAGGATCTGGCAGTGTTCCATCAGGAGATAAGCATTGGTAAGTGTTTTTAGTTCAATAACTCTTTTAATTATAGTTGAGATCTCCTTGAGAGTATATGGATTTTACTGATGAAAAGTAAACAGCTGAAAGCCAATTTAAGCAGACTCCTAAATTTCTGCTGCCTAATTAAAGCACAGAAACATTGCCTCTCCAGCAGAGGAATGCCACAAAAGCAAAAGGCGGGGAGAGAAGGCTTACTTTGGGGGTCTGTAGTCAAATTACTTCTGGTACCAAAGCAGGCTTGACTGAAATGAAAATGAAATGAAATGGACAACACAGAGACATATGCCTGGCACAGCTTGAGGTTTACTGATGCTGCACAGTATCAAAATAGAATTTGCATTTGCACAATCTGTCTCTTCTATGTATTTTTGTGGCATATTATCTGTTAGGTGATTTACACAGGGACTGACATTGGATTCGGGCTGCCAGTTTGCCAAATTCTAGGTGAGGCCTGGAAATCTGGAATCACAGCAGGTCTCCAGGCTACAGAGATCAGTTCTCCCGCCCCAAGAGACCAAGAAGAGTTTCAGGGTAGAAACTTTTGAGAGTCAAAGAGCTGTCTGATGAAGGAAGCTTTGACTCTCAGAAGATAAGAGCCTAAAATTCCTGTGGCTTGATGAACTCACATCTAATTGCTCTACTGCAGAACAACCTGGTCACCCTCTAAAACTATCTTCTTGGGGGAAATGGCTGCTTTGGAGGGTGAGGGAGGAGGAGATTGGATTTATACCCCGCCCTTCACTCGGTGTCTCAGAGCGGTTTACAAACTCCTTTCCCTTCCCCTCCCCACAACAGACACCCTGTAAGGTAGGCGGGGCTGAGAGAGCTCTGACACAGACTGAGAACACCTCCGACAGAACTACGGCTTGCCCAAGGTCATCCAGCAGCTGCAAGTGGAGGAGGAGCGGGGAATCAAACCTGGCTCTCCCAGATTACAGTCCGCACACTTAACCACAACACCAAACTGGCTCTATGTGGACTCTGTGACATTGTACCCAGCGAAGGTCCCTCCCCTCCCCAGGCTCCACCCCCAAAATCCCCAGGCATTTCCCAACCTGGAGTTGGCAACTCTGCAATCACTGCATTGGCACAAGGGTGGGAGTGGCTGAAGCACTGGGCTTATTCAAAGGTTACGGTGAATCCATGCACTCCCCGCCTATATGTGCGTGCAAATGTTTGTGAGAAAGAGTCGACACGCTCTCACTTTACCAGTGCAACTGGGGACCCATCCCTGGATCAACCTGGGATTTCAATCGCACGTTCAGCTGTACCTGAGTTGAGTGTGACATGAGGATTACCTGACAGACATATCAAGAATAATCAAGTATACACTCACTGTCAGTGTTCCCTCTAAGCTGAGTTAGTGCGAGCTAGCTGACAGTTTTTTAGCCTCCGGCTCACACATTTTTGTCTTAGCTCGGGAAGGATGGCTCCAGAGCAAACTAATTTAGGCAGTAGCCTAATTGCTCTCTCACAACATGAATGCCAGTAGCTCACAGAGTAGAATTTTTGCTCACGAGACTCCAAAACCTAGAGGGAGCATTGCTCACTGTATACAGATTTCAGGCATGTTCACTGTAACTTGTGAACAGGGCAACTGGCTACAAGCTAGTGCATCTTGGAGCCACAGGAGTGAAGAGGAGTGAAGCAGCAGTGGGGCCAGTGTTTGTAACTCCTTGGTTCAGAATATGGACCTCAGGGATGTGGGATGTGGCCTTGAACAGGAATCAAGTAATGAGAAGCCAGGGGAGTGGTGTCGTGGTTGAGAGTGTCAGACAAGGGCCTGGGAGCCACAGGCTCAAATTCCCACTTGTGCAATGGGAGCTTGCTGAGGGACCCTGGGCCAGTCCCACTCCCTCAGCCTAACCTACCTCACAGGGTTGTTGTGAGGATAAAATGGAGGCAAGGACGATGATGTAAGCTGCTGTGGATCGGCATTGGGGAGAAAGGCCAGGGTACAAATGAAGAAAGTACATAAATAAAAACAGAAGGGTCCCATGTTGTTCTTCAGCTCAGAAGGGGCGTGTTTCTCTCAGTCGCTCCCAAGGTTATAGTCTATTTCCACCTTACAATGTTCAGTTCCCCTGGAGAAAAGGGCTCTTTGGGAGGGTGGGCTCTATGGCATTGTGCCCTGCTGAGATCCTTCCCCTCTCCAAACCCCACCTTCTCTAGACTCCACCCCCAACCAAGTCTCCTGGAATTTAACAATCTGGAGCTGGCAACTAAACATCTCTCATTAAAAAACAGGTCATGTCGTTCGGGCCTGAGCTGAGCCAGACTCACGTTTCTTAACAATGAGAGAGAGCCGTCATCTTTTTATGCGCCCTCAACAGTCCTAAGGAAAATGAAGAAAGCCATCCATTGCCTGCTCAGACAGGTCTTTCCCAGCCCGATCCGTCATCCGCTTGTGAGCTTCCTGGATCTCTGCCCCTGTTCTCAGTCCTCAATGTCATTTCCCTCATAAAAAGCAAACGCTAAATCCCGGCTGCCAGTGGCAGAGCCTCCTGAAAGCCACGGAGCAGCGGGAGGCGGAGCCTTCAAGAGCCCTGCTGTGCTCGGATAATTGGGGTATTAATCAGCTCTCCGGCGAGAGCCAATTTAGCAGAGGGACGTGCTTTATGTTTGGGTTTTCTTTTCCTTCAGCTGTGATAGCAAAGTGGCCGTCCTAGGGAGGCTCTGGCCCTCCTGCTTCCCAGGTCGGAGCCGTGATTCATCAGCAAGGAAGCTTATTTTGAAACAATTGCAGACCACATCCTTTGTCTAGAAGGCTCTGACCATCTCCAGAGGGAGAAGCAAATTGAGTGTGGACCCTCGAGTGCTTCAGCTTTTCAGACATCGGTCTCGCATCCGAGGAAATCTCTCATCTGTCTACAAGGCCTGATGCTGTTGGATGTGGTGGGCAGAGAATGATGCCCGCGTAGAGTTGCCAGCCTCCAGGTGGGGCCTGGGGATCTCCTGCTTTTACAACTGATCTCCAGCCGGCAGAGATCAGCTCCCCTGGAGAAAATGGCTGCTCGGAAGGGTGGACTCTATGGCAGTTGTACCCTGCTGAGGCCCCTCCCCTCCCCAAGCCCTGCCCTCTCCTGGATCCAAAGTCTCCAGGTATTTCCCAGCCCAGACCTGGCCACCCTAGGCCTGCGATGCTCTCCTTTACCGGTTCTTCCAGGCTGCTTTGGCGTGGGCGCTGACTGGGATGGCCCAGGCGAGCCCAATCTCATCAGGTCTCAGAAGCGAAGTGAGGTGGGCCCTGCTTACTACTTGGATGGGAGACCACCAAGTCCAGAGTTGCTACACAGGGGGCAGGCAGTGGCAGACTGCCTCGGAGAGTCTCTTGCCTTGAAAACCCTACAGAATCACCATAACTGAGCTGTGACTTGACGGCACTTCCCACCATCCTTTCCCCTGACCTCAATGGCCCACAGCTAGTCCGGACTACTGTTACCTTGGAAACTAAACAGGGTCATTCCTGGTTAGTAATAATAAATAGTTCATAATTATCATATTGCAGGGTGTGTAGTATAGCCAGGAGATACTAAGAGTATCTAGCAGCCAGAAGTTCTAGCTCTTTAGCGTTATGCACCACTAACTCCTGGCTCATACTTGGATGGGAGACCGCCGAGGAAGTCCAAGGTTGCTGTGCAGAGGCAGGCAAGGGCAAACCACCTCTGAACGTCTCTTGCCTTGACAACCCTGCAGGGTCACCATAAGTCTGCTGTGACTGAATAACACTTAACAAACATGCACACGACAATAAAGAAAGCAGAGTAGCCCCTGCTGCAGGGCAGCCAGTTCAAGGTAAATAAAAACAAAAAAGCTTCACCTAAGCCTGGGTTGTATTACTAGTTAAGAAGCCTGATTGGACCAGTTTTTAAAGATTTATAGTCTTCAACAGGCCCCACTTCAGGTTCTGCATCATGACAACACCTTTTGCATGTTTTTTTTCACCCTTGAAAATGACTGTGTGAGGGTCGATGGGTTGAATTGGTGTTCTGGAATTCAGATGGAGAATTATATTAGAAATGTACATACTGCGTTGAAAGTACAAAGCTGCCCCATAGAAGTTCCAATGACTGTGCCTCCTGCGGTGTCCGGCCTCTTTAAGAGGCTATCCCAGCAGGCTTCAGAGCAAGCGGGAGAGTCGGATGGACTCTCAGACCAATTTCCCACAAGCTGCTGCTCCACACTCCCTCTTCCCTTTGATCGTGCATGTCAATTTCACACCCTGTGCTGCCTGCCCTGCAGGCAAAATGGGGTAGCACAGTACAGGGTGTGAAATTGACACGTAGGATTGGGGCAAAGGGAAGAGCGAGTGTGGAGCAGCAGCTTGTGGGAAATTGGTCTCCGGGTTTCTCTTCTCAGTCTGCCCGTTAGCAGCCTGCAGGAGTGCAGGGCCCACTAAGGAGCTGCAGAACCAGGCCAGGACACCCAGGCCAAACGGCGTAGTTAAGGGATGGTTTTTCCTTATTCCGATAGCCAAGTTACCTGCCCTAAAGCTATTGCTAACAAAGCTGGTGCTATAAATTTAACTCAGGACCTTCTGCATGCAAAATATACCTCACTACCACAGTTTTAATAGTCCAACTGAAGTTCTTTGCCCCAAATCCTTGGGTATTATCTCCTGGTCAAAAGGCAGCATTAGGTTTTGTTGGCATGTTGACACCTGATTTTTCTCCATGGCCTGCCAAGTGCGTTATCCTGCCTGGGCTTCTTCCAACATGTAAACAACGTGATGCCAACAGCACTGAGTAACCAGCAACCTGCATTTGGGGGGTCCCAGAAAAGAAAATATAGACCCTTCCCTCAACAAATGTCAGTGGTATTATTGAGATTTTCTTTCTTTCCCTTGAAGTTTTCATTATAGAAAACTAACCAAATTTGATGGAAAATTTCACTTTAGGGAAGCTTTGTTGAGAAGTTTAAATGGAGATTATTGATTGTGAAGCTGAAATGCTGGGAAAACTGGCATTGTACTATTGTGTATTCACCTTTCCACTGAAGGAACCTATTGTATATAATGAGAGGTGTTGGGATTTTTTTTAAAAAGTTTTAATTTCACAGTTTTTGTAGAGTTTCTTCTGAATAAAGACTATGGACCAATGTTCCTAGCTATAATGAAGAATAGACAGATATGATGCCTAGTAATTTATTCAGCAAGGTAATTACAGTGCGTGCATTTACTTTTCATTGTGCACATGCAAAGAGATTAAAAAGAAAATTAAAGGGACATTAGCACAATGAAAAGAATTCACCCTTGCTCACATTGTCCCTTGGATTTTTCTGTTTGTTTTTCATCATCGGAGCAGAATTATTGCTATAAGGAAAATTAATGCAAAACTGTGTGGAAATATTCTCAATGCTGATGTTATTATTAACAATGGCTAAAGCAGGAGATGTTTCAGTCACATTCCATTCCATTCCTTTCTGAAAGGTGACCATGGCTGTTTGGGATAAATCCACCTGTAGCATTCCAGTCTTTGAAAGGGAAGCATTTGCTGGTATCATCTCACTGTTGGGTTCATTTCTCCAGTACCTATTTGCCCATCAACTAGAGGATTAGTCCAAGCATTAGAAAGGGTACCTTTATGGTGGGTTGTAAACAGCACTGGGCCAAATATCATGCAGCTTTTCATTCCAACACAAAAGCAGTGATTTCAAGCCCTACACACACCCCTTTCTCCTGTTTTGGGTGTGGAGGTGCACTATACAACTTTGTTTCCAGAATATTTCCCACTCCACCCACCCACCCGTAAGATTGCCATCTCTGGGTTGGGAGAAGCCCAGAGATTTGTGGGTGACATTTTGAGATGGTGGGTTAAAGATGAAGAGGAAGAAGAGGAGGAGGAGATTGGATTTATACCCTGCCCTTCACTCGGAGACTCAGAGTAGCTCACAAACTCCTTTCCCTTCCCCTTCCCACAACAGACGCCCTGTGAGGTAGGTGGGGCTGAGAGAACTCCTACAGAAACTGCCCTTTCAAGGACAGCTCTGATAAAACTATGGCTTGCCCAAGGTCATCCAGCAGCTTCATGTGGAGAAGTGGGGAATCAAACCCAGTTCTCCCGGATTAGAGTCCGCACATTTAATCACTACACCAAACTGGCTCCCTCTTTTAGAGAGGGGAGAGATCTCAGCAGGGGTTCAATACAATAGATTCCACCCTCTGATGCAGCCATTTACTCCAGTGGAACTGTTCTCTGTCATCTGAAGATCAGTTGTAATTTCGGGAGATCTCCAGGCCCCACTTGGAGGTCGCCATCCCTACACCCCGCTATTGCCTGTGTACTCATTTCTCTCTCTCAGCTTCAATCAGTCTTGAGTTGTCCCATCAAACCAACGATTATGCCCTGGCTCTGATGACAACCCTAGGCAGTCAACTGTATTAAAAAGGTAAAGGTTCCCTTGCTCGAAAGCCAGTCAAATTCGACTCTAGGGTTGTGGTGCTCATCTCCATTTCAAAGCCGAAGAGCCAGCACTGTCCGAAGACATTTCCGTGGTCATGTGGCCGGCATGACTAAACACCAAGGTGCACGGAACGCTGTTACCTTCCCACTGAAGTGGTACCTATTTATCTACTTGCAATTTCTTGCTTTCGAACTGCTAGGTTGGCAGGAGCTGGAACTAGAGACAGGAGCTCACTCTGTCTTGTGGCGCCCGGGTCTCGAACTGCTGAACTACTGACCTTCCACAGCCTGCAGTTCAGCATCTTAACCACTTGAGCCACCACAGCTCCCGACTGTACTCAGCCATGTGCTAATCTCATCAGAGAAAATGAAGCTCTTTAGATGGCGCATGCCTAGTGTGGTGCAGAAGATAAGAGTGTTGGGCTGCGGTCACACACAGAGTTTGTTGCGATATACTGGCATTACCTGGACGGAATAAATGGGCCCCTCCAGATGAGAACATCTGCCTCCCATGACGCAGTCATCGGTAGCCCATGCTGTTCCTCAATGGAAGTAGAATAAACAGATACCAGGGAAAGTCCGGTATTATCAGATTTCTCCCAGTTCCTTTCCAGGTTTTCCGACATCTGAAATCTCCTACAGCAAAAGGAACCCCGAGGTGATGTCTGAACTTGCAGATCCGTTTCCACCACTGTTGGGGGTTTTTTAGTTGCTGTCTATATGCACATGAGCACATATGCACATCCATCCACCTGCCTTAAAATAAAACCCACCTTACAGCTTGCCCCAAGGTTGAAGCACAGCACTAACGCAGTTGCTCCCCCACAGGACGGCCATGCAGGTAACCTGCCACAGGGTGTGCAGTCTGGATGAAATGCTCCGCTCCACTTTGAACCAGTACAATTTGAGGCGCCGCCATACTGCCTCAGACTAGGGTCTGGGAGACCCCAGTTTTAATCCCCACGGGTGCCATGGAAGCTCACTGGGTGACCTTGGGTCAGTGAAACTCTCTCAGGCTGACCTGCCTCACAACAGGATGTTGTGCAGAGAAAATGTAGGAGAAGAAAATGATGTAAACTGGATTGGGTCCCCTTTGGGGAGAAAAGCGGGGTGCAAATGAAGTAAATAAAGATGCTGGTGGTGGTGGTGGCGGCGGTGGCGGCTTGACAGCAGCACATGTGAAAGGGATCTGGGTGTTCTGGTTTATCACAAGCTAAACACGAGCTTGCACTGAGATGTGGCTGTGAAGAAAGCGAATGCAATCTTAGGATGCATGAACAGAAGCATTGTGTCCAGATCACGGGAGGTGGTAGCTATGGTCTGCTATGGTCAGGCCTCACCTGGAGTCCTGTGTCCAGTTTTGAGCACCACATTTTAGGAAGGACCTTGACAAGTTCGAGCGTGTCCAGAAGAGGGCAACCAGGATGGTGAGAGGGTTGGAATCCAAGTCTTACGAGGAAAGGCTGAAAGAGTCGCGTATGTTTAGCCTGGGAAAGAGAAGGCTTAGCGGGGACATGATTGCAGTCTTCAAGTATTTGAAGGGCTGTCATGTAGAAGATGGAGTGGATCTATTCTCTCTTGCTCCGGATTGCAAGACTGGATCTAATGGGTGGAAATTACAAGGGAATCGTTACCAGCTAAATATCAGGAGAAACTTCCTAACTGTAAGAGTGGTTGAGCATTGGAACAGTCTGCCTCGGGAGGTGGTGGATGCTCCTTCACTGGACGTTTTCAAAAGGAGGCTGGACGACAATCTTTCGGGTATGTTGTAGGGCTGTCTTTCGGCTCAGCTCCTGCAGAGTGCAGGGGGCCTGGACTAGATGACCTGCAAGATCCCTTCCAACTCTAACATTCTATGATTCTATGATGGCGGCGGTGGCGGCAGTGGTGCCCAGGTCATATGGATCTGTGTCCATCATCAATCGTGCCTTGATCTGAACAGTTTGCCAGACTATGTAGAAACCCCTAATGAAGTGTCATGCAAAGCTGCCCCCCTTCCCTGTTCTGAACCAGTCCGGCCCTATATTTTGACACACACAGAAAACAGTTTCTAGGGAAAGCATCATCATGACAACCTGAGTGCTGCATGCTGGAGGCTCCCCCACCTACTCCCTCAGAAAATGCAGTATCTACACAACACCTTTGTAATAAAATGACTGTAATTTAGGAAGGCTAACACCAGGAGCCCTTCACAGTACATACATTAGAGTTTTCTGTCTGTAAAATGACTCCTTTCTTCTTCTCTTCCCTTCAGAGATTTCAAAGGCACAGCTAGATGAGGAAGCAAGTGAAATACAAAAAAAAAAAAAGTGCAAACAGAAATGAAGGTGTGACTCAATTCCCTTGGGAGATAGGTGTATTGCTCATAAAGAAACTGAAGTATGAAGGAAAGGATTGCCTTGACAGCTATGTAAAATAACCCTATTAGCACTCTGGAGGTTGAAGTTAGACTTCAGTGCATTGTTCCTCTGATTATAATGTGACAGAGAACTTTATATAGTGGTGGGGGGAAATAGTGCAGGGAGACAGGGACCCCCTCCCACATGGGCTGGAGTAAGGAACAAGACATGCTGAAGTCTCTTATCACAGGAACAAGTGGGTCATTGAATGCATTTGATTTGGTCTGATGGTGCCCATCGTTTATTAACTTATTCTCACATTCCTGTCTCCATTATTCCCCTTCCCGTAGGGTCGCCAGCTCTGGACTGGGGAAAACCTAGAGATTTGGGTGGTGGAGCCAGGGGAGGGTGGGGTTGGGGGAGGAGAGGGACTTCAGCAGGGTATCATGCCATGGAGTCGGGGGGCGGGGTGTCGGTCTAGTCAATGACGGATGCCATTTGAGTGATCTCCCAGAGACCCCCTCCTAACTCCGCCGAAACGAAACATTTTTTTTTAAAACCATTTATTTTCAAATTTTTACAATACAAGTTATATCATACACAGTATATATCAGTTTTCGGAGTTTCTCTAAACGTTTGATTCAAACCATTTATCTAATTTTTTCCATCTTTTTTTAAACAAGTCTTCATCTTTTGCCAACATTATCATATTTTATTTGTCCATCTCTCTTATTTCCATAATTCTAGTAATTAACTCATCTCTGCTCGGTATACATTCCGATTTCCAGCATTTCGCTAAGAGAATTCTAGAGCAAGTAAGGATATACAGTATTACACATGAGTCATTGAATTTAATCTCTTCAGGTAACATGTTGAGTAAATATACTTCTGGGCTCAGATTCAAATCTATTTCTACGATTTCTTGTATTAATTTATGCACACATTTCCAAAATTTTAGTACCTTCTCACATCTCCACCATACGTGGAAATATGAGCCCAAATTTTTTTTACATCTCCAGCAGATTCCTGAGGCCTTTTTGTAGCATTTTGCTACCTTCTCTGGGGTCCAATGCCATCGATAATGCATTTTAAAAATATTTTCTTTATAGGAAGTAGCCTTTAGTAGGGTTGTAGACCTCCAGGCTTTACACCACTTTTCCCTACTTATTTCTTGGCCAAGATCTCTCATCCAGGTCTTCATACTTGGTTTTATTGTTTCATCTTTCCCTTCTTCCCTCAAAAGTAAATTATACAACTTTTGTATTAATTTGTCTGAGGTCGAAAGCCATATTTTATCTAATTCTGACTTTATTATTTCAAAACCTTTACTTTTGTCTTTGGCAAATCTGGATTTTAGCTGATTCTGTTCCCAGATTGTTAAGTTCAAATTTAGCTCTTGTAGCATCCCAAATGATTTTAATTCATTTTCCTTTGTTAATAGTACTTCGTAGGTGGCCTTTTTGTCTTCACTTAACAAGTTTGGTAGAATAAAGGCTTCCAGTGGAGCTACCCATCCTGGCGTTTTGTCATAAAATTTTTCTTTTATATTTTTCCAAACTTTACTTAGTGGACCTCGAAATATATGGTTTTGGAAATGCTTTTGTATCTGATCTTTGTCATACCATATATAGGCATGCCAGCCCATATATAGGCCATGACCTTCCAAATTTAACAATCTTTCATTTTTTAGGGTTATCCAGTCTTTTATCCATCCCATGGCTGCCGCATTATAGTAAAGTTGCCAGTCTGGCATACCTAATCCACCTCTTTCTTTTTTGTCTCGTAAAAATTTTAATTTGATCCTTGGTCTTTTTCCTTGCCAAATGAACTTTCTTATTATTTGATTTAGTTCATCAAAAAAATTGTTATTGTTTAAAACTGGGATTGTCTGTGCCAAAAACAGGAAACGTGGTAAAACGGACATTTTTATTGTAGCAATTCGGCCCATCAGCGAAATATGTAGATCGTGCCATTTCAGCAGGTCTCTTTTGATCTCTTCTAATAGTATTTTATAGTTATTTTCGTATAATTGAACATTTTTATTTGTTATTGTAATTCCTAAATATTTTATTTTATTTATCACTTCCATGTTTGTAAGTTGTTGTAGCTTTATTATTTCTTTTTTATCACAATTTTTTGTCAGGATCTTTGTTTTCTTGTTGTTAATCTTTAAACCTGCTACTTCCCCATATTCTTGTATTCTTTCCATTAAATGAGTTACCGATCCCATTGGTTCTTCCACTATGAAAACTAGATCATCAGCAAACGCTTGCAGTTTATATTGTTCCTTTTTAATCTTGAGACCCCGAATATTCTTATCATTTCTTATCATTTCCGTTAAGGATTCTAGGCAAAATATAAACAAAAGGGGTGAGAGTGGACACCCCTGTCTTGTTCCTTTCTGGATAGGGATTCTCTGGGTTGGATCTCCATTGACGATTATCCTCGCCCATTGTTCTTTATAGATTGCTAATATCATTTTCCCAAAGCAATCCCCACAGTCCCACAAATTTAGCTTGTAATGCAGGAAGGCCCGACGCTTGCCGAGGATAGACGTGTGTGGAAGGAGCTCCACGCAACAGAATCCTAATTTCACTTTTTTCGTGGCACAACTTTGCCAAAACTCTCTCTAGTTGGGAGAGGGTTTGCAAGAGGCTTAACTCGGGCCGGAGAGTGGGTGGCAGCACTCTGGAGCTCTGAAATCTTGTCGCCAAGATTGTTGCAAAGATTTTATAGTCAACATTTAGCAAAGAAATGGGTCTGTAGTTTTTAACTTCTGATGAGTCCGTGTTAGGTTTATGAATTAAAGTTATCATTGCTTCTTTCCACGATAGAGGTAACTCTCCTGTGCTCATTATATTCTGCAATAATTCTTTCATTATCAACGCTATCTCCTCTTCAAATTTGTGGAAGACTTCTGCTGTAATTCCATCTGGACCTGGCGATTTTTTTTCTTCTGTTTTTTTAGATCTCCCAGAGACCCCCTCCTAACTCCGCCGAAACAAAACATTTTTGAAAACTATTCCTATCTACAAAGCATGGGAAGATTGACTGGATCGAAAATCGATCCCTCAAAATGAAAATAAAGCAGCTAAAAGCGCAATT
Organism: Gekko japonicus; assembly: GCF_001447785.1. Lineage (NCBI taxonomy): Eukaryota > Metazoa > Chordata > Lepidosauria > Squamata > Gekkonidae > Gekko > Gekko japonicus. Next base: position 320,899 of record NW_015163120.1, read on the forward strand.
CCTGGGCAAAAAAGTGAACGACCCTTCGCTAGAGTTGCAACAAACGCAATCCAAAATGGCTTCTGGATCGACAACCACGTCAGCACCAAATCAACCGCTTACTAAACAAGATCTAAGGGACATTCTAAAACTTTTAAAAACAGAAATACTGGAGGACATCAACTCATTAATTAAGCCAATGTCTGAGCAAATGGAAGCCTTGCAAATATTGATGCAGAAAGTGGCTCTGACTGCCGACACAGCTTTAGAGCCAAAAGGGGGGGGGAGCCAGTGTACAATGCAAGAACCAAAAAAAAGAACACCACTTGGCAAAAAATAACTTGCAAGCAAATAAGCAGGTATATAATGATCAAATAAGCATAACAGCAAGTATAAAGTAAATCAAATAAGCATAACAACAAGTATGATATAAATCAATAGGCCAAAGTGCAATGATAATTCATAATAGAAACAGTCACAGTCTTCTCCAGCATAGAGGCAATATCAAAGTCCAAATTGGAGTGCCAATCATCAAATTTTCTGAGCCATCAAAGGCCTCTGAGCCATCAAAAGCCGACGCGTAATCCGGATGCCTGAAGCCGCGTTTCGAATTATTCTTATTCAAGTATGGCTGTAATGGGACCCAGTCTGAAAAGCTGGCATATGCTAAGCCAGAATGGTCAGTCAAGGAGGATTATTGGTTACCTGCCTTAGATGGCAGGGGGCATCCTCCCCCATATGGGGGTGTGCGGCAGGAGTGCTGAAGACAGCGGCGGCAGCATTGGTGAGAAAATGGCGGTGGCGACATGGCGAGGCATCGGTCTGGTGGAGTGAGGTGATGGAGTGATGGAGGCAGAGATGGAGGCGGAGCCGGAGAGAGACATGGCTGATGTGGCGCAGCGGAGCCGGATCGGACAGAGCTGGGCTGTAAGACGACGCAAAAAGCCACAGAGAGGAGCCTGCCAAGAAAAAAGAAAGCCGTAGGACCAAAAACCATGCGAGACACCGGGACGCCAAGAACATTGTAGCATTGACGAAGAGAGACCGCCCGGAAACAAGTAGGAAAAAACATCGAGCCCTGCCACCTGGGTGCTGGCAGGTAGTCCCGACGCCCGTGAACATATGTGGCCTTAGTTAGGAATAAAATTCGTAACTATGTAAACTGCTCAGAGACCCTCCGGGGTTCGAAGCGGTATAGAAATCTAAGGTATAAATAAATAAATAAAATAAATAAATCAAAGGTAAAAGTACAAATTTTAAAAAACAAACTTTGAGATTCAATAAAATGTTATTGCAAGAACCTAAGATACACGATATCCTTCAAAACGAATTGGTGAATTATTTCAAAACTAATACCCCAGACGACACCTCAACTAACATAATATGGGAAGCATCCAAAGCAGTCATGCGAGGCCATTGCATATCTATAATGGCATCCTGTAAGAAAGAAAAAAACAAAATTAGACATGAACTCTCCCTAAGTATCAAACCACTCAAAACCAACCACAAAAAAACCTGCAGCAAATTTTTTTATAAAATATTACAAGAAGCTCGAAAACAACTAGAAATGATTGAGAGAACAGAAATCCACAAAGGAAACTTCAATTACCACAAAAATGACCTAGTAACACGCCAAAAAAAACTTAGCCTTTTATCATGGAAACTTAAAAAGACCCAAACTGACAGATATATAGGGAGTATAAGAAACAAACAAAATGAAATAAAAAATGATACAAAGGAAATTATTCAAGTAATCCAGAATTTTTATAAACATTTGTACACCTCTCAAAACCCAGATCCTCAAAATATTATTAATTATTTGCAATCTATCAAATCAATACCCAAAATTACTAAAGAACACCGAACAATATTAGAGGCTCCTTTCACTCCACTGGAAATTGAAAAAGAAATAAAAAACTCAAAAACAATAAGGCACCAGGGCCAGATGGCTATACCCCAGAATATTATAAGGCCTTTCAGAACATACTAAGCAAGCCACTTGAAGATGCATGCAATGCAATAATAGAAACTGGAGAAATGCCGGACACCTGGAAATTTGCAAACGTAATTTTAATCCCAAAGAAAGGAAAAGACAAATCTGACTCGAAATCATATAAAACACAGATTATAAAATCTTCACGTCATGAATGAAAAACATCATAGCCAACTATATCCATAAAGACCAATCAGGATTTGTACCAACACGTGACATAACTGATAATATATGCAAAACTTTAAATATTATACATCAAGGAAAACACAACAAGACTACAAATAAATTATTAATGTCTATTGGCATAGAAAAAGCCTTCGATTCTTTAGAAATACAGTTCTTAAAATCACTTTTAATACACATGCAATTTGGACCAGTCTTTCTCAAAACTATCCAAGCCATATATCAAAACGGAGATACATCAGAAGAAATACTTTTATCAAGAGGCACAAGACAGGGGTGTCCCCTTTCCCCGATTTTATTTGTCCTAGCAATGGAACCTTTAGCATGTGACCTATGTTCAAACCCAACTTTTGAAGGGATCAACATTCACTACAAAGAATTCAAAATCAGCCTATTTGCAGATGATTTTATAATATACGTGGCAAACCCAGAAAAACTGATTCAAGCTCTAAATACTTCTCTACACCAATTCGCATTAGTAGCAGGACTGACGGTAAATCAATCAAAATCAATGATCTACCCTATCAATATACAAGACGACGTCAAAATTCAGCTTAAAAAAAAGCTACACACAGGGCTATTTTTGGGCAGGAACGCACAGGAACGGAGTTCCGGCTGGCTCCCAAGTTGGCTACGCCCAGCAGGAACTCATTAGCATAATAGGCCACACCCAACAGCAGAAACTCATTAGGATTGGCTACATTAGGGGTGTGTGGCCTAACATGCAAAGGAGTTCCTGCTACAAAAAAAGCCCTGGGTTTTGACCACAAACAAGGTCAACAGAATAAAAGGCAAAATGTGGGCGTGGCTGGATTACCACACTTCTGGTAACATGGGTGTGTGGCCTAATATGCTAATGAGCTGTGCTGTCAGGGCTGTAGCCTAATATGCTAATGAGTTCCTGCTGTTGGGTGTGGCCAATTATGCTAATAAGTTCCTGCTGGGATTTTTCTACAAAAACAGCCCTGGCTACACATATCAATGGATTGATAAACACCTACAATACCTTGGCATTAAAATCCCTCTAGATATCTCTAAATTGTTAACGGTAAATCACATGGAAATCCATAATGAAGTCAAACAGCTATTACTCTCATGGAACACCAAAACACTTTCTTGGTTGGACAGAATTACCGTCTTATGCTCATTTATCTTACCAAAATATCTTTATTGTTTTAGAGCTATACCTATTCACATCACAGACCAATTATTTAAAAAATGGCAAAAGGACATTAACAAATTCATCTGGAAACTCAAAACACCAAGAATTGCATTCCACATCATGAGAAACCCTAAGAAAACAGGAGGCCTGGTAGTCCCCAACTTAAACTTGTATCAAAAAGCAACTGCCTTAGCAGCAACAGTTCACCAATATCATGTAGACCACTGCCTGGACTGGAAATGGATGGAAGAGTCTACACTCTCAGACCTAACAGTCCAAGAACTCCTGTGGAAAAATTCCTTCAAAGAAATTGAACACCAAATCAATTTTGGTATCCAATTTTGGACAAAATATCCTTACACCAATTCGACTGGGAAAACATCACTGAAGCCAAATACAAAATAATGCTATACAGCTGAAAAAAACAGGAATCCTTGATTACTTTATCTTGCGAATACCAAAGACCAACAACATACAGTACAGTTATATGATTTAGTTCAACTTAATCTACCATCGAACTGCAGCTGATAACTAACAATTTCATTACTAACCTCCTGTTTTCTACCTGTACAATCAACCCTCTTACTTTGTAATGTTGTCTAATTTGTTGCATTATAAAAAATTAATAAAATTTCTATTTAAAAAAAATCAGGCCATGGAGTCAACCCTCCAAAGCAGCCATTTTCGGGTGTGTGTGTGTGAATTTATTCCTCTGGAGGTCAATTGTAATAGCAGGAGACCACCACGTGCCACCTGGAGGTGTAGCTGGTGTGGCTTTCGTTCAGAACTGGACCGACTTTCCCTTGAGGCAAGGGCCGGATTAGAAGCATTTAGATTGCTCATCAAGCTATAATTGAGCAGTAAGGGCCATCTGACACTCTTGAAAGGGGGCCGTATAGGTCAATAGGGCTTAAGACTTTGTTTGAGAAACTCCTCGCTCTCAGTATTAACCTGGATACTATCTAGGGCCTGGAAGGTTGTGCAGCATTCGCTTTGGTGAGAAATTGTGTTACATTAATTGATCATTGAAGCTCTGTTTATAGAGCACACTGCACCTGTTCATCCCAATTTTTTGGTATTGCCCCCTTGAAATCTCTTCCCTCCTACAGCTATCTGTTGACTTCCCAAAGACTTTTAAAAGCATTCATCCTGGCCAGACAAAACACCCGCATCTCAGCAGTTACGAGGAGAAGGTTCATACATTTACCTTATTCAGAATGAATCTGCCTTCTCCTTGAGGTAAGATTGACACATTTGCACGTATCCTTTTGGAGTGTCCTTTGTATGCTAATCTCAGGAGGCATTATATCCCACCATGATTGCCAGTTAAGTCTAATATATATTATTATGACCCAGCCACACATCTACTCACTGGCAGGGATCCACAAAGAACTCCAGCAGCTGCAATTCTTTTCTACTCCATTTGTTTATTGGGTGATAAGTTATTATCAGCAACTATTCGGGATTGGTGTACCATTGAGCTTTTATTGGATAAAAGGAAAAGATAAAAGGAAAGGAAAGGAAAAAGTGAGCCATCTTCTGATGTCATTCTAGTTCTTATAAATGAAACAATTGAATGATTTTCTATCAAGCTTATCGTCTAGTCCAGGGGTGGCCAAACTGTGGCTCGGGAGCCACATGCGGCTCTTTCACTCGTATTGTGTAGCTCCCCAATCGGTCTTCCCTTCCCCAGCCAGTGTTCCCCTCCCTGTGTAGGCTTGAGGTGGGGGGAGCAGAGAAAGAAAGCAACTTTAAATGTGTTTTCAAAGCTCCCCACCGCCACTGGCCAGTTTGGAGAACACATTTAAAGTTAAAGGCGTTCTCCACGCCCACATCCTGTGGCCCTGCCTGCTGACTTGGAGAAGGCATTTGTCTCTTTAAATTCCTTCTCCAAGCCAAGCCGGCTGGTATGGGGGTGCATGGGGGGGTTGGGGAGCATATTGTTGCTTTCTTTCCACCTCTCCCTCCCTCCTCATATATTTGCTTTGTTTCCACCTTTCTCTTTTTCTCTTTCTTCCTTCCTTTCGCTCTCATCCTTCCTTCCCCCTCCCACCCTCCCTCTCCCATCTATTTGCTTTCTTTGTTTCTCTCTCTCTTTCTTTTTCCACCTCTTTCATTCTTTCTTTCCACCTCTCTCTCTCTCTCTCTTAGTGCGCATTCAGATGGCTCTTTAGATCCGCATGAGGCACGAGTGCCTCATGGATTTAAAAGTAATGTCCAGACATCAACATCTGGGAAACGTCCATCTTCCATGAGCATCCCGTTTTGCTGCGCTTTGGAGCCATACTAAAAAGGTACTAGTTAAAATCTGAAATTTTCGGTTACGATGGGCCAATTGCAGACTTGCCCCCATCTGATAGTTCCAGCGTGCAATTAAAAAATGGCGCCTGTTCAGGATGGTCTGACATCAGACCATCCCGAATGAGTGCCATTTTTAAAAAATCTTGATTTTGCGCATGCGCGGATAAATAAGGCTGCCATATCACGCCTATGTGCATGCGCAAAAGGTTTTTTTAAAGAAAAAACCCACCATGTGTGCCTTCTTCAGTGGACGCCGTCTAGACAATCCACAGCGGAAGCAGTGCGCAGTAAGGCGATTCCCCGGGGGGATGTCTGATCATGCAAGGACGGATTTAAAAGATCGGGATCAAATTTGAGCCGGCATAATGGCGGGCACGCTTGCCCGTCTGAACACACCCTCAGACACCCTCAGACAAATAAATATCATTAGCAAACAAATATCATTGGACAAATAAATACTATCAATATCTGTTTTAACCCTTTTGTTTTTATTTCTGGCAGTCTCATTTAATGTTAATAAAAAGCAAATTTGCATATTTTTAATAAAAATGTATGTGTAATATTTGTTCATGTTTTGCGGCTCTCCAACATCTGACATTTATTCTATGTGGCTCTTATGTTAAGGACGTTTGGCCACCCCTGGACTAGTGAATCTATACTTTTGACAACACTGAAATTCCCTGTGTGCCTGATTCCCCCAAATTGTGAGTTTAAAAGTACTAAGGCTAGTAGAGACATATCAGGCACGATTTTAGGTCTTTGTCCCAAAATTTCACTGAGTCCAAACGTCTCATATTTGGTGCAGTTGCCTTGTGATCTTCTTTCTTAAATCACATCCGAGCTCACAGTGGCAGAATCTGCATTTGTCTCTCACCAGTATCCCAGCCTTTTGACTCCATCTTCAAAAAAGCTGTCTACATTTGGTGTTGTTTTCACACCTCAACAGTGCTAGTATACTTTTGCACATCCACATATGTTTATCGTCCTTTCGGGGCAGCTCCACTGTGATTGCAGCTCCACACTGCTTTAAAAGAATCTTCTCCAAACAACATTCAAACAAGCATAGAGGAAGACGGCATCACAGCAGCACGAAAATGATTTAAAAATGCAAATGCAGATTCGGCCAGTGGCTCTTCAGCTCCCTCTTGTTCAGTATCCCATGTCCTCCGGTACAATCTGAATGCATGATAGTATGTCCGTATATTAGGCAGTGTGACTACACCTCTTATTCTTTATCTCTCATCCTAGGCCATTTATAGTTACAAATGAAATTATTAAAAGAGGCTTGAACCATGCCATTGTGCTGTAGTGGTTGGACTAGGATCTAGAAGACCCAGGTTAGAATCCCTACTCTGGAAGCCCACTGGGTGACCTTGGACCAGTTGCACACTCTCAGCCTAGCCTACCTCACAGGATTGTTGTGAGGAACAATGTAAGGAACTTTGAGTCCCAACTAGGGGGAAAGCTGAGGTATAAATGAAATAAATAAAACAATATGCATGGGGAAAGGAAACATCTGCCTGTTCCACCGTGGACTCTGAAATGTCTTTGTTCAGCCTTGGTGGGTAAGGAAAGGAAAAGAACAATGCCATTTAAATTATTCTCCCTTTCCTATTTTTCTTTAATGTACTGCAATAAAACTGCACTACTTCAAGATCCCGTGGGCTCTTTGGACAGTGCAGCTTCTCCACTGGCTTCAGGAAGGACGGAGAGGGGGGCCCTTTTGTCCCCCTGCTTCTAAATAAACGTGCCATTATTTCTGGGAAGTGGCAGCGCTTTCCACATCTCTGGCAGAGTTACAGCACATGAACACATGCTGGTACTTCAAAGGCAGACAGAAAGGAGAAAAATGTCGAAAACACAACTTGGGAGCCGACAGCGATTTCTCTCTCAATGGCTCTGCTGTCATAGCTGAGCTGAGCCACCGCTCGGGAGCGCCTTGTTTCCTCATCCTGACCTTTCCACGGCAAATATTTCTGGAACTCAAGCAGGCTTAATTTTCCCAGCGACAACAAACATCACTCAAAACAGGATCAAGCAATTACCAGTATAGATGTGGCTCTAGTATTTTGCATTGGTATGGGAGAAGTCATGTTCACCATGAAGAGTTCAAAGGCATGCTGGGTGGTTGTGTCTGAGAAATAAGTATGCAAATTACTCTAGAGCAGTGGTGGCGAACCTATGGCATGGGGGCCAGAGGTGGCACTCAGAGCCCTCTCTGTGGGCATGTGTGCCATCGCCCCAGCCAGGCCCAGACCACCATCAAAATGTCGAATGCTCTGCCAAATAATTTTAAGTAAATGAAAGCATTTGGGATTGCTTTCCTTACTTTGTTTGGATCATCTTAAGTTAATGTATGGGTTGTTTTTTCTAAAGTAAAACCTCAGTATTCAGGTTAAATTGCCGTGTTGGCACTTTGCGATAAATAAGTGGGTTTTGGGTCGCAGTTTGGGCACTCGGTCTCTAAAAGGTTCGCCATCACTGCTCTAGAGGGACCTTCCCAAGATATGCTTTCCCTTGATTTTAGAGGGCCACAACACTACCACACCCCAGCAGGTAAGGCGCTGTTTATATTCCCACTCTAGAAAAGGGTCCCCAACGTAGTGCCCACGGGCACCACAGCACCCTCTGACACCTTTCCTGATGTCCAGTAAATGTTTTCAGAAAGTGGGTGGGACCAGGTGGGGCTTTCCCAGAAAGGCTTCTGATTGGCCATTGGAGATTTGATGGGCTATGCAGATTTCTTAATATGTTACTTTGGCAGCAGCTGCCATCACAGCACAAGGATCATTCCTGTGTGATGGAAGGTAAGCTGTGGCAGCCATTTTGTGGTCGGCTGCATCCACCACCCTGTGTCAAAACTCCAAAGGTGCCTGCAGGCTCAAAAAGGTTGAGGATCCCTTGTGTAGACCATATTTCTCAAGATTTCAAATGCACTAACTATACATACTTACAAGGTTTCTAGACATCCAGGACTGGCAAGACTCATCAAACACAAATAACCCAGCAACCAAGCTTTGCAGCGGATCAAGGACTTGATTAACTTTCACCACCCAGGCATGCAACAAAGTCAAGAGGTTTGGAAAGCAAGCAAGATGCTTGTTTAAGTTTGCAGAGAAAATCCACTTTTGCAGTGTTCTGGGTTTTGTATTATGAACTGTCTTACTAAACACTTGTGAAAGGCAAATATTGGATATCATTCCTCAAACATTCACCTGCAGTTAAGTTCCCCTTGCTTGTTGAATTGAAAAGGCTAAACAAACTGGCATTCTCTGCAACTTGACACATCACGTATCTTTGGCAAATATTGTTTCCCTCCAATAGATGCCATTTGTAACTAAGGGCAACAGAGTATATTACCACCACAACCACATACTTTTTCTGCTTAGTTTCCTTTATTAATAATACCGCAATCACATATGCTGGAGGAGAAGCAGAACACTTGTTTGATTTGAAGACCAAGCCAGTGAAAATCAGGTGGACTAGGTATTTGTAAGGTGAGTTACAGATCACTTGAGTTCTGTATCAAGTGTGGAATGTCATTACTTTCAAACATCTGTACTTGTGTCAAGCACCCTCCCAAAGTGAAGACACCAGAAAACAATGCTTGGGGGGTTTCATTCATTGATTTCAATGGTTGATCTATATCATTAGCCATTTTGGATATTTAAGTAGGGGTGTGGAAAAAAATTGTATTTTTCAGGTTCAGGTATCTTGAGCCCCCAAAATATTCCCAATTCCCAATAGGAGTATGGTATTTGGATTTGGGATGTTTCAGAAATCCCGATTATTATTTTTTTTCTTCATTATACCCTATGGGGACCGTTATAGCCAATGGACCCCATCTACCTTATAAATAATAGCCGAATGGTGGTAGCACTTCTCTAGAACATTCCACACGCTCAAAAATCTGTTCGCTCTCTGATCTGTCATTCAGAGGGTCTCCCTATCAACTGGCTGCTTTGCCTGAGTCCTGCCTCCAACATTCTAAACAGTTTGCTGTTCCTCTCCCCCCCATAGCCAGTCAGAACACAGAGGTTATTTGAATATGCAGCCTCATTGGCCTTTGCCTCGGAACACAGAGGCCGTTTGCATATGCGACTTGATTGGCTTTTGCCTCTAACATTCTAAACAGTTTGCTCTTCTGAGGTAAAATGTGTCCAATCTCCAGGTGAGGGCTGGAGATCACTCAGAATTACAACTGCTTTCCAGATGGCAGAGATCAGTTCCCCTGGAGAAAATGGTGGGCTCTGTAAGGAGATAGGGTTGCCAACTCCAGGTGGGAAATTCCTAGAAATATGAGGGATGGAGCCTGGAGAGGGGGAGGTTTCAGGAGGCGTGGGACCTCAGACAGCTACAAAGCCATAGACTCCACCCTCCGAACCAACTATTCCCTTCTGTGGAACCATCGTTGCCAATCTCCAGGTGAGGACTGGAGATCACTCAAAATTACAACTGTTCTTTAGGCAGCAGAGATCAGTTCCTCTGGAGAAAATGGTGGACTCAGTGTCATTATACCCTTCTGAGGTCGCCACAGCAAATTTACACTGAGTGTCCAAGGCCAGGGCACCCACCCAGAGCCTCTTTCTAGAGGCCGTTGTATTTATTTCCACAATGGGCCTTTTTCCTAGTAGGGTATAAAGGAGAAACCCCCAAGTTTCTAAAAGATTGGACCAGGGGTTCCAATTCTATGAGCCCCACAAAAAGGTTCCCCCATCTTTTATTGGTTTCAATGGAGGGGGAGAAAGGCATTTAAAGGGATTGTGGTGAAAGGCATTAAAGACCTCACAATCTCTTTAAATGCCTTCTCCAAGCAGCAAGTTCACCCAGAAGGCATTTAAAAGGACTGTGATCCCTTTAAATGCCCATTAATTTAGGTTATCCAGTCGGCCAGAAAAATCCCAAATATTTTTTGGGGGGGCTTGGCTATTTTGGATAGCCAAAAAATACTCAGATCTACATTCAGTTGCAAGTATGATGGCTATTTGTTCAGCTTGGATGTAGCCGAGTGCACACCCCTATATTTAAGAGCTAAATGGATTAGGCAGCCCATGCCTACTATCATATGGGCAGTTGCAAACTCAGCCAGAGATCGTTACTGGCTTCGTTTCTCTTTGCCTGCACATGATCCTCGCCAAGAGGTGCCAAGCCTCACCACCCTGACAAAGTGTGGACCACAGACAATTGAGAGGAGTTCACCGCTGCTACTCAGCAGCAAGGGAATCCCCTCCCCATCCCGCCCTACCATACAATGAAGGGTGTACTGTTGCATGACTGGTCCTTCATTGCATGACACATTAGGGCGCTCTCCAATTTGTCCTCCATATTGTAAGCAGCTCATCCTATTCCTGTCCCCTGAGCCAGGGTTCCCAAAATGGTGCCCATGGTGAATCAGGAAGGGTCCGGAATGTTCCACTGGGACCCACCACCACCACAGGAGCCATATCTGGGGGCTCCCCTAGATCCTCAGGCATTGTCCGGCCACAGGCACAGAAGGAATCCATCGAAAGTATCAAACACCCCATGAGGGATTCTATCCAATGATAACAGGAATAAGGGTATGGCCCTGAGCGTCCAGGTGCCTCCCCGATGCCATCGCCCGGCCCTAGCCAGATGGAAAGGTAGACAAAGGGCTTCCTCCTTTGAGATTCTTTTGCTTCTCTCGGCTTCTTTCCCCTGCTAACACAGCACCTGGTTTCCATTCCCAAAACTTCTTCCACTCTTGGTATGAAACCACAGGATCCCCCTTTTTTATTGACAGGCTGAGCATGTCCTAAATTCTACCTATTGTTACATTCCTTATCAGAACATTACCTTCACATCTCCTTTCCCTCGCCTCTGCCCCCCCCCCAGTCTGACAAACTTTCCTAACTTTGGCAGAAAAGTCCGGCCATTCTCCAGCATCCCATCCTTCCTCACCCTGCTAGTGACTCCCCTGGCTTTCTCCCACATTCCTCTCCTGCCTATCCTCAGCATTATGATGTCCCTTTGGGAGCATCCCCACAAGCTTTCCCTTTTTCCTGGGTGGTTCCTCTCTGGGCAATCCACATGGGAGGAAGACATTGTTTGGGGAAATAAATTAGAACTGGACACTAGGGCTTTGCAAGATGGCTGCATTAATTTGGTTGCTCCAGGTTGTATAGAAATATTGTTTCTAAATTCTCATGCCTTCTTCCTGTGATGACATTCTGTGTGTCTTTTTCCTACTGCAGGCCAGATGGCCTAGTGTGATTTCTGTCACTTGACCAGATGGCTGTGCCACCAAATAGCCATGCCATATAATCATGCCCACATTCCTTAACACCTCCTTGCTGAGGGCCAGACTTGAAGGCTCCGCTTGTATGGCCTACATGAGCCATGTCACGTACACAATGGAGAAAGCTGGAAGTTGGATCACCTGACTGCAGGCAGGGCCTCTAATGTCTTAGCCAATCCCCATACACCTGATGTTGGCAGCTATGGCAACCGGCAATTGGGCACACACCCCTGCCGCTCATGATTGGCTGATGGCCACAGCTGATGGTGACTGGCATGGGGGTATAACTCCGTGGTTCTTTAGGGAAGAGCTCTCTTGCTCCTGGGATCCTGACTTTTGAAACAAAGAGTTTCTCTGTAAACTGATTGCCGGTTGCCAATATTCTGTTACTGTGAATTTGTATCTCTGAGCAGTCCTGGACTATCTACCAAGATGGGATTTCTCTTCAAAATCCCTTGGTGCCAACCTGTACTGTTATGCAATGGACACTCTTGGACTATCTGATGCTACACTTAACTCACTAACTATGATTATTATTGATGTGCAGTAAGGGCAAATAGCCATAGGTTGTTATTATTTTTGTATCCTCTATTAGTCTCTTGTTATACTTTGCACTGAATAAAGATCATTCATATTTGTAATTGTCTCTGATGCAGTAATTGAACTCCAGGGCTAAATCTTGTGTCTAAGCAGACCACAGAGCTACCACTGTGAGAGTAATTGTGTGCACTTCTGAGTTAGAGTTGCTGATGTGTTAAGTCCCAGATGCCAACTAAGAGATTGAATCTCTGCTTTTAGGCTGGGTGGGGACCCCTTTGAAGAGATTCTGGTGGCAAACTGTTGTGAATTCTAGAGAGAGTACAGACTGTCTCGTGGATTTTGTTTCAGGTGCTGAAATATAGGTTTCCCTCTCACCCCTGGACTGGGCTGAGTGGGTTTAATCCTGTACACAGGTAAATTGATATTTTAGTCTTGGTGGTGCATCTGTCTTTCCCCTCTTCCTTTTCTGTTCCCCCCAGACACAATTTTTTTTATTTAGAGAAAATAAAATACTGTACATACAAAAAAGTTTAACATAACAAGGAAACCATTCAAAACAAATACAGTATAAAATAATAACCTTACTCAGAAACTCAGACTGGCAGCACCTCTGCAGGGTCTCAGGCAGATGTCTTTTGCTTTACCTGCAACTTGATCCTTTTAGCTGGAGATGCTGCCGGGGGTTGAACCTGGGGCTTTCTGTATGCCAATCAGGGGCTCTCCCACTGAGCCACGGCCCCTCTGGCTAGCAGGCTCTTCCTCACTTCCTCCCCTCCTAGGAGTAATAGAGTTTGTATTTAAGTAACTGAATTATCGCCAGCTTAGGCCTCCTCCGGCCGTCACTGCTGTCTGCCACATTTCTCTCTTGCCCTCCTTCTACTGTTGCCATCTCTTCTTCTCTTGTTTTCTGGTATGCTGTTAATTTCACAAGGGATATATCTCCTTTCTTTTCATCAACCAGTCTTGTTACTGAGGGGCATTTTTGTTTGCTTTTTTCCATTGCCTTGGCAAAGGCCAACCTGCCAGCAGTAACCGTGTGCAAGGCAACAATTAACAGGTGACTAGGGATATCAGGTAGATAATTCAACAGTCGTGTCTCTGACTTGCTGCTAGCCACAAGTCTTATCAGATGCTTTATTCAAATCTTAGCTGTGTTCATTGCTCAGTTACTTATGCATCCTGACTCTAATTAGCCCTTCCTGGCAACTAATCCCCCCCAACTTGATCTATTTATTTATTATTTCAATTTATATCCTGCCCTTCCTGTAACATTTGAGGATACATCTACACATGCTAAGTCTCTCAGTTCTCACTTATATCAAGAATTGCATGTTTTTGGTCTTGGGAGTGCCACTGGGCTCAAACTCAGTTCTCACATCTGTTTGTTAACTCCTATATTTGTACGATACATTTTTTGCTGCCATTCACAGGTCTTACCAACTGCTTTAGTCCAATCTCAGCTATACTTATCACCCAGTTACTTGTGCATCTTGACTCTAACTAGCCCTTACTGGAAACTAACCCCTCACCCTCTCTTCAATTATATGTAATAGTTGAAGAAGTTTTGTTTCACTGTAACTGAAGAAATGTGCATCCACACTAAAGCTTCTACCTTGAATAAAACTTTGTTGGTCTTAACAGTACCACTGGGCTCAAACGTTGTTCTGGCTTGTGTGGTATCTTCTTTCTCAAACCAGCTGATATAATTTTCACACATTGTTTCAGGTCAGGGCGGAACTTAACCTGCCCATCACAGGGACAAATTCATTTGCAGAACTCTCCTAGCTGCCCCAAGCCCTCAGGACAGAGTGAGATATGAATCCAGATATGAATCCAGACAAACACATATGATATGAACCTGACATATGATCATGGAAATGTGTGCCTTTGTATTTGCTCACTGGGCAGAAATGTCTGAACTAAAAAGGATGAGAAAATACTCTGCTGATATATGTTTGGTTCTGCTGGTCCATTTGGTTCTGATATATGTTTGGTTCTGATGGTCCATTAATGTAATGAATTATAAATTGATTGATTGATTCGATTGAGGAAATGACCATTTATGGCATGCCATATAACCAACCAGTCAGTCATTTTTTAAAAAATTACTCCAATTGCAGGGAAATGGGAGGGCAGCATGAAGAGGGTGACGTTTGCAACTGTCTTCCTGTCTTCCTGTGAAAAGAAGCTGAGCTGACTAATTAGGGTGGCAGGATGACTGTGTGTCACCCCGTCAGATACTAAGTTTTGCTTGGGCTGATGGTCGTCCCCATAGAGGAGGCGTGACCGTGCAAATCAACAGCAGAAACCAGCCCTTTTCAGTTCTTGCCCAGAGTATATGAACTGAACTCCCTGCCTAAAACATTTATGCCTTTTGGAATTCTCAGTGCTGACAAACTTTTGTAACATTTTGCTTCTCACTGATGCTTTGGTTGATGAGAAGTGGATGATGCTCAGCTGGGAGCTCTTGGCTGTATTTCTTACCTCAAGGTACACAAGGAGAAAGAGACAGGTTTCCATTTGGGGTTTAAGTGCAGTCTGAAGTATATGTGCCCTGAATTTTCCTAATGAAAAACAGGAAGGCAAACTTAGAGCTTCCTGCTTGAGCGAAACAGCAGGGGAATTTGGAGGAAAGCTCAGAAAAGCTTCAGCATGAGTTACAAAATTTCCTGGGGTGGTGGAAGAAGGCAAGGTACTATAAAGGTAAAGGTTCCCTTGCTCGAAAGCCAGTTGAATCTGACTCTAGGGTTGTGGTGCTCATCTCCGTTTCAAAGCCGAAGAGCCAGCGCTGTCCGAAGACATGCGGCCGGCATGACTAAACACCAAGGTGCACGGAATGCTGTTACCTTCCCACTGAAGTGGTACCTATTTATCTACTTGCAATTTCTTGCTTTCGAACTGCTAGGTTGGCAGGAGCTGGAACTAGAGATGGGAGCTCACGCCATCATGCAGCAACTCAGGTCTTGAACTGCTGAACTACCAACCTTCTTACATACAGAAATACTGCAACAGTGCAACCAATATAAATACAAATAATTGTATGAACACTGCAGAATAATCACTCCATGATGTTTAATCTTATTCTTTTTCCAATCTAGACGTCATGAGAAGAACATACAAGACGTCATGCAGATGAGAGGACGAACTTCCCTGGAGTAACCATTTCGTTTCGATATTTCTTTTTCATACAAATATCAGTTCTGCTTCCACTTATTCATTCACCTTCCAAAAGGATATCTCTAATTCCCAGCAACTTTGGCATAGCTTATAACTGGCACATAGCCTATATATCAAATCGGGCTGATCAGCCCGTCCTCTCATCTGCATGATGTCTTGTATGTTCTTCTCATGACGTCTAGATTGGAAAAAGAATAAGATTAAACATCATGGAGTGATTATTCTGCAGTGTTCATACAATTATTTGTATTTATATTGGTTGCACTGTTGCAATATTTCTGTATGTAATATGATTGCCATACTGCTACCCCTCTGTGTTTGCGAACTACCAACCTTCTACAGCCTGCAGTGCAGCGTCTTAACCACATGAGCCACCGCAGCTCCTCAAGGTATTATATTCATCCATAAATTGGCACTGAATTTAGCCTGAAGTGATATTTACAGATAAGTCTGGAGGTTCCTCTTTGGGCTAAATTTCCACAGAATTTTGCAGGAGGCAAAAAGAGTTTTGAAGAGAGAAGTCTGGACCTTCCCATGTTTGATGTGAAGGCACTGGAAACCTATACGGTTTAATAAAATGATTCTTCCCCAAAGCTCATTTTGACAAAAGGGATACTGCGGGGGGTCTTTCTATTCCGCTGCTTCCTGGGGTAACCATGACAACAGATTTGCTTGTTTTCTTCCTCTTCTGTTGTTTGTCTCCTGAATCTTATTTGTATCTTTATTCATATAATTTGATTTTGATTTCTAGGCCACATTTAAAATTCAAACTCAGTAAAGCCCATGAATAAAACTCTCATTTAAATATCCTTGTAAAGAGTCACTTCCCTGCTCACCTGGTGGGGAGCCTCACAAGCCTCTTAGGGCCATGTTCTCCAGGTTTCTTTGCAACATGGGGGGGGGGGCTGGAGCAGTATTTCAGAGGTCCATTGGCAGGTGAGTCAATGTGGAAAGCCTTGCCTGAAGGCAGAAAGTATGAAAAGCCCTCTGATTCATAGATGGATAGTGTCAGGCTAGCTGTGCATTTTGCATTTTACAGCTCGTCTGTCATTGGGAGAGGAGGTTCCTCTATTGCTCTCTTTGATGTGCTCCAGGCTTGTCACCCTAGGGATGCCAAATGTCCGGGCTTCTCAATTGTCTGTGATCCTGTTTTCCATACTAGGTAAAGGCTATGTGCCTATGGGGGAAGGGGGGGGGAGCTGATGGTTAGTTCTGGCGGGCAAATACTGTAGGGTGATTGGGTCCTGATCTTTAGTGCCTTTACTTGAATCCACTACATCTGCAACCTTCGTGTGTTCAACTTCAGTCCTAACAATAGATGTGCCCAGGATGGTATCTATCAACTGTCTCAATAAAGTTAGCTTTCTACAAACTGGCTGGTGTTGAGAACTGGTTTAACCAGGAACCTGACAGATGGGCAGAAAGACTAAGGCTGCTTTCAAAGATTGTATTATTGGTGATTCAGTAATGGATGCCTAAGTCCATTTCTGTTATACACCAAAGCAAAATGAACAGTTTGTGAAACAATGAATTTTGGATGTTTTTCATCAGGAAATAAGAATGAATCAATATTTTTGTACATATATGGCAGTGAGCTCATGTATAGGGATGGGCATGAACCATATTTTTATGGTTCAGTTAGTGGTTTGTGGGTGAACCATGAATCAAACCATGAACTGATACATTGGTTTGTGAACCGAACCAGTTCATATCGGTTCATTTTGACTCTGCTTTCTGCTGTTTTTGGTGGGGAGCAGAAAGCAGGGGGTTTAAATGGATCTGAGCTATTTCACCCCCTGCTTCCTGCTCCCCACCAAAAGTGGCTCCAAGCCACTTAAACCAAACAGTTGAGTGGGGTGGAGCAGAAAGCAGGGGGTGAAATGGCTTGGCACCATTTATACCCCTGCTCTCTGCTCCCCAGCTTTTTCATGCTCTTTTCATGCTCCCCACCACTCAGCTGTTTCTGCTCTTCACAAACCACCACAAATTGCCTTAAAATTTATGGAAGTTTGTGGAAGCTCTTTTGTTCATGAACATCACTTCATGAACCATAAACTGGCCAGAATTTGTGACAAACTTTAGTTTGTGTCCCAGTCACACAAGGCTTGGAGGAAAGTCAGAGTTCTTCCTGAGAATTCTAAATTTTCTGATCATGTAAAAAGAACCAAATGAAGTTAAGCTAAAGACTATTTTTGCTCAAGTTCTGCTCACAAAACATAAGGCTGAGAAAGCTAAAATATCTTTCCTAAAAAGGTTAATGTTTAAATCTCCACAATCTGTGGGGAAAGTCACAAGCACTCCAGAAACTAGAAATGAAGCTGTGCAATCCAGGAACCTGTTCAATCAAGCCCTAAGAAGGTCATCCCCCCCAAAGTCTTCATATTTTATTCATAATTTGCTTAGTTTTTCTGTTTATGGTTAAAGGCTTCCAGAAGCCTCAGTGGTAAATGAACTTACATAGAAATTCTTTTTATAGTGTTGGCTTATACAGTGCAGGAAAAATTGGCACTTTATTTTACACAACAACACATTCTGTAGCAGTCTCGAAGACAAACTGAAAGGTTGATAAAGCAACAAGTATATACAGGAAAAATGGAACATTTCCCCCTAAAATATGTAGAGGCATGGAGAAAAGAGAAATCAAAAAAGAAAAAATCAAAACATGGATGCAATATTTTGTTGAACATGTGTGCCACATCAATGAATAAAGTGACTGATTTTCACATCGCGAGGGCTATATGACTGAGAACTGAATCTGGCTTCCTTCTGTCATACCTGTTTGCATTCAGCCACCCCAGCGGCATATCTTCGGTCAAGGCTGGAAAAGAAGGGAATTTGGGCTACTAACTGTGACAAGATAGGGGGAGATGGTTAAGCCCCCCCCCACTCATTTTGATACAAAAACCAGATCCCCGCACACACAAAAGACTGGATGTGCACTGTCAATATGTCTACTTCGGCTGTGATGCATTCTGCCATTTCACAGTCTCCCACATCCTCCTGTCTAAGCTGTCATGCAGAATTACCTGTGGCAATTCAGGGCACTGCATCTTGTTTCTGCAGGTCCCAGATAATTCAAGATGACAATCGCAACCAGTAGGCACCCAGGTCCTTTCACGTGGCACTGAAAATTTCTTCTTCTTCTTTTTTTAAAAAAGTATTTTATTTTATTTCATAGCCAAATACAGAGCGAACTATAACTCAGCTACGATAATACAATAGAAAGTAAACATAGACATAAAAAAGATACACGGCAAGCTGCCCATTAAACAGTATGTTCCTGTTGTTGTTGTTGTTCAGTCGCACAGTCGAGTCCGACTCTTTGCGACCCCATGGACCAAGTCCCGCCAAGCCCTCCTGTCTTCTGCTGTCCTCTGAAGTTGACTCAATTTCATGTTCGTTGCATCTATGACACTGTCTAACCATCTCATCCTTTGCTGTCCCCGTCTTCTTTGACCTTCAATCTTTCCCAGCATCAGGGTCTTCTCCAGTGAGTGCTCCCTTCTCATTTGGTGGCCAAATGTTCTTGTACAGAGTTACATAAAATGTAGAACATCGTAGAATTTACCTGGCACATTATAGTTTGGAGGCATATCATTGCTAAAGATATATTCCAAGAAAGGAAACCATTTTAATTGAAAATTACTACCACAGGTATTGGTATTAAAGGACAAGACCTTGTCTGATAACTTTTCCATAGAATAGAATTCCCATAGTTTAGCCAACCATTGAGTGAGAGATGGGACTTTTTTTATCCTTCCAGTTGTTGGCTATGACTGTCTTTGCTGTAGTCAGGAATACCGAGATCAACCAAGGGTGAGCCACTTCAGAACACACATGTGCCGTGCAGTACTTAACGACCAAGACTTTGGACAGAGGTTTGACAAGTATCGGACATGCATTGTCCTTAGAAGTTGAGCTTTAAATGCAAATCGGGCTATAAATATGCATAGCACAGCTTCCTTGCAACACCGGCTGTTCTCCCACGGAAGATGGCCTGCCTGGGATTCATAGAATCATAGAATGTTAGAGTTGGAAGGGACCTTGCAGGTCATCTAGTCCAACCCCCTGCACTCTGCAGGAGCAGAGCCAAAAGATAGCCCTACAACATCCCCGAAAGATGGTCGTCCAGCCTACGCTTGAAAACGTCCAGCAAAGGAGCATCCACCAGCTCCCAAGGCTGACTGTTCCACTGCTCAACCACTCTTAGAGTTAGGAAGTTTCTCCAGATATTTAGCCAGTAACGACTCCCTTGTAATTCCCACCCATCAGATCTAGTCTTGAAATCCGGATTCACTAGAGCTCATGCCTTTCCCTCTGTAGCACAAAGTGGGAGGAACAGGCTCCCTGGGGAGGGCAGAAGGGCGCTGGTTTTAGAAATGTTCCAGACATGCTGCAAGGCCGTTCCGTGCATCAGGGCTTTTGATGGTGCTGAGACTGCAGGCAACACACAGTCTGAAGGCCAGCTTGTAAACTGCCCTGACCCGGAGGGCCCAGGCTAGCCTGATCTCATCAAATCTCAGAGGCTAAGCAGGGACAGCCCTGCTAAGTCGTTGGATAGGAGACTAATACGGAAGTCCAGGGTCTCTACACCTCTGAACATCTCTTGCCCTGAAAGGCCCATGAGGGGGTTCCTGTAAGTCCGTGGCTACTCAGTGTCACTTTCCACCACCGCAAGACTGCAGGCTTTTTTGAGGTTTTATTTTGCATGCTTTAAACCAAACTCTTAGAGCCTGTGGGCACCTCTGGAGGTGGTGAGCGCCACCCTAAAATGACCACCACAGCAGGTGGAGCTGAATGGACACCAGACCTCAAAAAGGACATTATAGCTTTGGGAAAAGTGCAGAAAAGGGCAACTAGAATGATAACAGGGTTGGAACACCTCCCCTATGAAGAAAGGTTAAAGCGCTTGGGGTTCTTTAGCTTGGAGAAACAACGGCTGAGGAGTGACATGATCAAGGTTTACAAGACTATGCATGGGATAGAGCAGGTAGAGAAAGAAGTCCTTTTCTCCCTTTCTCACAATACAAGGACTCGTGGGCACTCAATGAAATTGCTGAGCAGTCAGGTTAGAATGGATAAAAGGAAGTACCTCTACCCCCAAAGGGTGATTAACACATGGAATTCACTGCCACAGGAGGGGGTGGCGGCTACAAGCATGGACAGATTCAAGAGGGAATTAGATAAGCATATGGAGCAGAGAGCCACAAGGTATATGGATAGGAACTCTTGGTCTCTGGGGCAAGTGATGCTTTGGTGCTTGGGGGGGCAACAGTGGGAGGGCTACTAATGTCCTGGCCCCACCGCTGGACCTCCTGATGGCACCTGGTATTTTTGGCCACTGTGTGACAGAGTATTGCACTGGATGGACCATTGGCCCGATACAACATTGGCTTCTCTTATGTTCTTATGTTATGTTCTTATTTATTTATTTATGTTCTTATACCCAGCCTCCCTCCTACTGGCATTAAAGTTGTGAGCAAGCAATTTGCCTACTGCATGAATTAGTTTGCTCTGGAGCCATCCTTCCTGAGCTAAGACCTGGGCTATTTTTGGGCAGGAACGCACAGGAACGGAGTTCCGGCTGGCTCCTGAGTTGGCCACGCCCAGCAGGAGTTCATTAGCATAACAGGCCGCACCCAACATCTCCTGAGTTGGCCACGCCCAGTAGGAGTTCATTAGCATAACAGACCACACATAACAGCAGAAACTCATTGGAATTGGCTACATTAGCGTTATGTGGCCTAACATGCAAAGGAGTTCCTGCTACAAAAAAAGCCCTGGGTTTTGACAAGAAAGAAGGTAAACAGAATAAGAAGCAAAAGGTGGGTGTGGCTGGATGAGCACACTTCTGGTAACATGGGGGTGTAGCCTAATATGCTAATGAGCCATACTATCAGGGTGTGGCCTAATATGTTTATGCGTTTCTGCTGTTGGGTATGGCTTATTATGCTAATGAGGCCCTGCTGGGCTTTTTCTACAAAAAAAGCCCTAGCTAAGACAAAAATGTATGAGCCGGAGGCTAAAAAACTATGAGCTAGCTCACACTAACTCAGCTTAGAGGGAACACTGCTCCTTCCTCCCTCCTCCAGGGAAGAAGGAAAGCCCGAAGGGGAAATAGAGCCACATAGAGCCCTGGTGCGTCGCAGTCCTCCTGATCCTCCAGAGGAAAACCCTCTCATTGGGATGAGGGCAGCAGGTAACAAGCTTTGCCTGACTCTTTCTGAACAGCTTGGAGGGCACCAGGGGAAGAACTGGGGGGGGGGTACCTTGGGGGACCCTGTTTTAAATTTTGGATGTTTTTAATTTGCATTTGGAAGCCACCGTGAGGAAAGACAGGATAGAAATATTTTAATAAACAAATAATCTATGAATGCTCCTGAGAGACGTCCTACTGGTGACAGTTTGAACCTGAGCCACAGAATTGTGCCATTAGCAAGTTTCATTCTGATGGTTCAGTGCCCAAGGGAGACATCACACTGTGCTACAAAGAAACAGAAGGAAAGGTGAATGGCTGACTTAACCCCAAAACCTTACTTTACTTAAACAACACATGTTTTGATAGAGGCGGGGAGAAAGACGACTCTGCCTCACACTGAGAGAACACTGCAAGAAGGTGAACGGATATGTCCAGTTCCCACATCTTCTTCTGGTGCTGGAAGGATTTTTCTGTCAGTCCAGCTCCGGTAAGAGAAATCGGATGGACTAGGAGAAGAGTATGAAAGCACTAGAGTGCAGCAGGCTAAAGTCACGGGGGAAGGCGGCAGGGTTTAGCCCTCCTCATCCACAGGTTCTGTTTTTGTTTTACAGTAGACCACTACCCCCATCACTTGAGGTTCCCGGGAAAGGAGGAAAAGCGCATTCGCACCTCCCTGTCTGTGGTGCAAATGAGAATTTGACGGCACACAATCCCCAGGCTGGTCTGTAAACTTCATAGGGTGACAACTCACACTGCCTCACGGTGACAAATGTTATGATGCTTCCATAGCACCAGCACAGGAGCCAGAAATGGTTGGTATCGGAGGTGTGCCAGTGGAAGAGAATTACTTAGCTGACTTCCCAAACCCTCTCAGCCTAAGGCCATTGCCACACTGGTGGCTTGGCGCAATAAAGTGCCGCCTCTAATTGAACCGCTTGAAAGTGTTGTGGGGCGTATCAGCCACACAGCACACCCTGCTGTGGGTTACCCACGGAGACATCCTGTGGTAAAGCATCCACATTATTGCGGCACCTCAGCCACAGACCATGCTGCCAAAAACCGCTCAAATCGCATGTGTGCGCATAAGTGCACAAATGTGCACATGTGCTCATGCAAATATGCACACATGCACATATAGGCATTAAAAAAAAACCCCTCCCTAGCTGCAGAATGGATCTGCAGGTTCAGACTGCCAAATCAGTTCTGCGCATGCTTCCCCGCATTCAGACATCTGACCATGTGCAATGACTGCGCAGGGAACCGAAAATACCACTTGGGTTGTGGTGCTTTTTTAACCCGGCTCCAAGTCATCCTATGATGGGATAAGTATGGGTGGGGAATGCCTGACAGATGTGGCTGTCCGACTGTGCCCATTTGATCCAGAGGGGAGGAGTGGCCGTGTCGATGGGCCAAACTGCCCCTGTGATCATGGCCTACGTCCAAACACCATAAGAACATCAGAAGAGCCCTGCTGGATCAGGCCAGTGGTCCATTTAGTCCAGCATCCTGTCTCATGCAGTGGCCAACCACAGTGTAGCATTATGCCAGTGAAAACACTTGTGGAATTTAACTGGTACTGGCATAGAAATCTCCCCCCTAAATTGTCTTGACACAAATTTGGTTGTATAATTACTCATTCCGTTCATGTTTATTGGTATTTGATTCCCTATAAGAACAGTATTATGTTAATGTTATTTGATTTTTTTGTACTTCATTTCTAAGTTTATGTGCAACTGGTTATCTTGTATTTATTGTTGTTCATTTGAAATTTCAATAAAAAATTATTTTAAAAAAGAAAGAAATCTTCCTCACTTGCCTTTCCACAGTCGCAGCACAACTAAGTTGACAACCAATCAGAGTTCTCCTGAGTGGTGTGCAGAGTGCAGCCAGGACCCCCCCCCCCAGTCTCAGTGGGTGGGCACTGAAACATGAAGCTACCTCCCTTTGGCCACATGCGAGGGGGACTTGGGTTATAGAATCACAGAATGTTAGAGTCGGAAGGGATCTTGCAGGTCATCTAGTCCAACCCTCTGCACTCTGCAGGAGCAGAGCCGAGAGAGAGCCCTACAACATCCCTGAAAGATGGTCATCCAGCCTCTGCTTGAAAACGTCCAGCGAAGGAGCCATCCACCACCTCCCGAGGCAGACTGTTCCACTGCTCAACCACTCTTACAGTTAGAGAGTTTCTCCTGATATTTAGCTGCTATCGACTCCCTTGTAATTTCCACCCATTAGAACTAGTCTTGCATTCTTAACAGTGCCTGTGTTACTGCATCTATAGCTTTGCAATAAAAGTATAACCGTTCCTGAATGTGTGTACTTCGTTGTTAGCTGTGGGTTCTGACACCACCCTCTGATGCAGCCGTTTCCTTTACTTTGGAGACCAGCTGTAATTCTGGGGGTCTCAAGGTCCCACCTGGCGGCTGGGAGCCCTGCGTGCAGAAGGTCCCAGGTTTGGTCCTCTGCATCTCCAGTTAAAAAGGACCAGCCAGGAGGTGACGTGGAAGACTTCTACCTGGGGCCCCACTCCCAGTCTGAGTGGACAATACAGGTTGAGCACTTTTGTTAGATCTTCTAGACAAGAAGGAGGAAGAAGAAAGCAAATCTGATGGCGAACTGGGCTCGGCATCTTCTTCTTCTTTTTCTCCCCCCACATATTTATTTAAGATTTTACAAATTGTTACAACCATATGCATTTTACATTCATAATATTGGAGTTTCTTTTTCCTCTTAACGATTTAACCAGTTATAAACTCTATTCCATCTGTTTTTAAATACATTTTTATCTTTTCCATGTAATATCATTGTTAAGTTATCCATTTCTGCCACATCCAACAGTTTATATTGTAACTCTTGCATTGTAGGCATATTATTAGTTTTCCAATATTTAGCAACTAAAATTCTTGCTGCTGTTACAATATAGGCATCTTCTGACGAGGACTCTCTCTCCGAAAAGGAGGCGGCCGCCCCCAAAAGTCCATACAAATTGAGGATTAGAAAAGATTAAAAAAAAATAAAGGCTGAAGGACTCTGGATTGTTCCTGAAAAGCATATAATAACTATGGGATGCTCTGGGGGTTTTCTTAAACAGATAGATTGATGGGTAAAAAGATAAATAATTTAGCATAACCGACTATGTTCAAAGTAATAAAAGCATTTAAGACTAACATTTATATAAGCTGTTGTTATGATCTCCTATTCTTGGGGTTTTAGTTATTAGTGTTTTTCTTTCCTTTCTCCATAGTTGCAGTTTCCCTCTCCTAATTTTCGGTTATAGTTTGTAGTCTTTTGAAAAAAAAAACCTAATAAAAACTTCCCCTTAGGGGGTTTTAAAAAAAAAAAAATCTTTTAAATCCCTGACACATTCCACTGTGTGCTTCATCAGGGGATCTTACATAGAAGTTTCTATGTAAGATCCCCTGACGAAACACATAGTGAAATGCATAGAGACCTAGAAGACCTAATAAAACTGCCCAGCCTGGCACCTTCTTCCTCTTCTCTCCTGCTCTGCAGTGTGGCCTTATCGTCGTTGTCTTCATTCCACATAAGGTCGCTTAGTTTGTGTTCAATAGCCACCACACCCATAATACCACTTTGAAGTACACTTGTGTCTACATGGGCTCCGAAGACACCCTCCCCCCAACACCAGGGTGGGGAATGCTCAGACATGTGTACCACCTGATTCCATGGTAACAGTAAAGATGGTGCTGGTTGTGATTCTGTCGGTGTGGCTTTCAAAGAACAGGAGCCTTGCTACACCAAGACACTTGGTAACTTCCTTCACCTGACTTGCCTTCCATCTTCCATTCTTGATGCTGCTCATGAATTCTGTCACTAGCATCTGGAGTTTCAAACTCACCTGCCCACTGCCTACAACACTGGGATACATCTTCGTATTTCTTTGCCTGGCATTCAGCAGGGAGAATTCCATGGAGGAGGGGCCCCATTCTGAGACTGTCACGCTACTCGATAGTGAAGGAAATAAGTAGTCAGAGGGCTGGTGTTTGTTGCTGAAACTGGCGGAAGTGAAAACCAAATGCAACGACAGAAAACAAATCAATCTAATGACTATATTAAAGAAAACAAACAGAAATTCTTAAAGAAAAAATAATGAATGGAGAATCAACCAAAGGGGGGGAAAGGTAAAGGTTTCCCTTGCTCGAAAGCCAGTCTGGCCCTAGGGGGCAGTGCTCATCTCCGTTTCCAAGCTGAAGAGCCAGTGCTGTCCGAAGACTTTTCCATGGTCATGTGGCCAGCATGACTAAATGCTGAGGTGCATGGAACACTGTAACCAAAGGAAGCATCAGTGTAAATCCCTAGAAAAGACATGAATGAACTACCTACATGCAGAATGAATGACAGAATTCAGAAATTAAAAACAACAGAATAATTCAGGGTCCCTAATTCATTGTTTCTATCTCAGAAACAAAACCAGGTCATGTGAAACCCACCAATCTGTAGAGAAATAGGTAACAGGAGAATTCTGCAAGCATCACTAAGTTCTCTATCATTCCCCCTCCCCAAAAAACAGAACAGTTCCCACATGATATTCATGATTGTTTCAATGAGTTTCTGTGTTTACAAGATACAGGGAATATCTCCTTAGGTTTAAGTAATTCAAAATGTGAACGGCTTTCAAAACTGTATGTTATGTCACTGAAAACCAGTTTTCCCTATCCTTAACTTGAAGCTTAAAAGTTCAAAAAACTTTGTAAATTCTATCTTGTGTAGAATATAGATTCAGTTAGTTCTCCAGAGCAAAAAAACATTCCAAGCTATCTCTTTCACCGACTAGATTTGCTACTTAAAAAAACAACAACTGTGGAGTGTTTTATACCACTATCTAAATTTATAGTCCCAAAATGTATTACCCTAGAAGGAAAGGAAGAAGATATGGCAAAAAAATAAAATAAAAATGGGGAACATATTTTCCGAGGAATGCTCCTGTGTCAAAATGCATCAGGGGGTGGGCGAGCGGGAGAAGAGATGAAAGCAGATTTTATTCCAAATAAATTAGCAGCTGGCCTCACGGCAATTTCACTTAGAGGCTTTTATTGTTGATTCCCTCTTAATTAATGCAGGAGGTGCCACAGCTGGCTGGTGTTTCCTGGGGCTCTCTGTTCTTTTATCATTATATAAACCAGTCTGTTTTAGGGTTGCCAGGCGTGATCATAGCACTGGTGTGTGTGTGGGGGGGGGATTAGGGGGCGGTCCTAAATCATCCCACCCCTTTGAGAACTCTTTTTCTTTCCCTTACTTACAACTCCCCGTTTTTCCCCCTTCGATTTCCCCCATTGTGTGGATTTCAAAAGGGTAATTTTAAAAAGAAGACCTTGCATACTTTTTATTAGGACTGAAGTTGTCACAAAACAAATCTCGACAGCCTCATGCACAGTATTCACCATAGGGGTGCCAGTCTCCAGGTGGGACCTGGGGATCCCCCAGAATTACAGCTCATCTCCAGACTACAGGGATACGTTTTCCTGGAGAAAATGGATGCTTTGGAGGGTGGAGTCTACAACACTCTACCCCGCTGAGGTCCCTGTCCTCCCCAGGCTCCACCCCCAAATCTCCAGGAGTTTTCCAACCTGACTCTGGTAACCTTACCTCCCATCCCCCGCCAGTGGCCGGGGCGGGGGGGGCTGGCAACCCTACACAGAAGCTCTGCCCTTAGTAGAGGGTTCCACAACAGGGTGTCCGTGGGCTTTTCAGAAAGTGTAAGGCAGGGCTTGTTGGCTGCCCTCATTCCAGTGAAAAGATTTTCCACGTGGATCAGGAGGACTGCTGAGCACCTGGGCTTTCCTTAATCAGCATGTGGTTCCCTTCTTCCCATGAGGGGGGAGGTATTCTATTGAGCTCCACCTCCAGGGGCAGCCATTTTGCGTTTGGCTCTCCATCCTGCAGCAGCCATTTTAGGGTGGGGCCCTCACCACTTCCTCTCAACATTCCAAATGTGCCCCCAGGATCAAAAAAAATTGGGGACCCCTCCCTTAGTACATTCATCAAAATTGGATACCACAGTTCTTCACTCTGAAGTAAGTTCCACTGAATTCAGTGGAGCTGATTCCCAATTAAGCCGGCACAGAATGGGGTATATCCTTTGTCTTCCATACAAGAAGCTCTCTTGAGCTCCCTCAGAGCACTCAGGAAGACACAGTGTTGCTGACCATGATGGGGAACTGCAGGAGACCTCCTCCTGAGCTGACTCAGAGCCAAGCCACTGAAGACTGGGGCCGATTTCCCACAAGCGC
This sequence comes from Gekko japonicus, assembly GCF_001447785.1. Classification (NCBI taxonomy): domain Eukaryota; kingdom Metazoa; phylum Chordata; class Lepidosauria; order Squamata; family Gekkonidae; genus Gekko; species Gekko japonicus. The sequence goes on from NW_015163120.1 coordinate 348,940, forward strand.
TGCTCTGCGCTCGCTCTTCCCTTTTGCCCCGATGGTACGTCTCAGTTTCACACAAGCTGCTGCACGGCCACATTTTATTTATTTATTTATTTGTTTGTTTGTTTGTTTGTTTGTTTTATACCCCGCCCTCCCAACGGCTCAGGGCGGCGTACCTGTCCTGAAGCCAGAGTAAAAGACAATAAAACATATGATAAGCTACATATTTGTTCATTAGGAGCATACCATCTGACCTCCCCTTTCCCAAACCTTGTTGGCAAGCTTGCCTTTTCAAAAGCAAGAACTGGCTGGAGAATGCAGAATCCTTGGGGGCTTCATTCTCAAGAACTAGATGTGCCTCAGGGGTGCTGGAGAATTGTTGTTGAAGAAGAAGAGGAGGAGGAGACTGGATTTATACTCTAACTTCACTCAGAGTGGCTTACAAACTCCTTTCCCTTCCCCTCCCCACAACAGACACCCTGTGAGGTAGGTGGGGCTGAGAGAGCTCTGACAGAACTCTTTTCAAGAACACCTCTGCCAGAACTATGGCTTACCGAAGGTCATCCAGCAGCTGCAAGTGGAGGAGTGGGGAATCAAACCCAGTTCTCCCAGATTAGAGTCCGTGCACTTAACCACTACACCAAACTGGCTCTCCTAGATCAACTGTTGGAACAGGAGTCACTGCAAACTACAACTCCCATGCCTCCCAACAGAATCTAATGCTTCTGAAGTTGCTCGCCAGCATCCTGGCCTGCAAGGACTCTCCCTCATCACCTGCCATCTTGCTCTGCTTTCCCCCTTCCTATGGGAAAGGGCAATGATAGGGAAGGCTGGCAGGGGACTCCCCAAAGTATATCAGCTCTCTCTGGACACATGAACACAGCCTTATACAGCCTTATACAGACCATCGGTCCATCATAGTCAGTACTGTCTACTCAGTATTGTCTACGGAGACTGTCCAGGGTCTTTCATATCACCTACTACCTGGCCCTTTCCACTGGAGGTGCTGAGCATTGAACCTGGGACCTTCTTCATGCAAAGCGGAGGCTCTGCCACTGAGCCATGGTCCTTCACCATGAAGCTGCTTTATACTGAATCAGATCATCGGTCTGATCATAACGATACCCTCCTGACCTGTTCATTCTACAACAGAACTTATCACTTTTTAAAAAATGCCCTCTTGAACATTATGGTCTTTCACATTCTGCAGAATGACAGAAGTGTCATCCCTGGCCTTCTCAGGCAGGGTGTTCCTCAAGGTGGGAAATGCACATGAGCAGGTAGCTGCCAATCTTACTCATTTGCATGGCTGGACCTGCAGGAGGCCCCGCTCAGGTAAGTGAAGGTGTCATAATGGGATGTAGGAAGAGAGGCACTCTGGCAGATACGAGGCTCCAGAGCCATTCAGGACTTTGTAGGTGATAAGGAGAACCTTGAATTGAACTCAGTAACTCATCAGTAACCAAAGGAGCAGGGCTTTTTTTTCTGTGGGAACATGCAGGAACAGAGTTCTAGCACCTCTTTGGCAAAATTCTTTTTAAAATGTTTAAAAGTTTGTGAGTTTTCAGTATACAGATTGAACACTTCATTTCCTTCCTGAGAGTTCTGACACCTCTTTTTTCAAAATAAAAGCCCTGCAAAGGAGTGTCTGTAGAATGGGTGTGACATGTGCTGGTTGAGGACCTAAAGAAATATATATTTTTCGGACTATAAGATGCACTTTTGCTTCCAAAAAAAGTGGGGGAAGAAGTGTGTGCGTCAAATCCGACTCTGGGGTTGCGGTGCTCAGCTCCGTTTCAAAGCCGAAGAGCCAGCGCTGTCCGAAGACGTTTCCGTGGTCATGTGGCCGGCATGACTAAACACCAAGGCGCACGGAACGCTGTTACATCATCAGCATATCGATCCGTAAAACTCTCCTCCAACATCACATTTCACACAAATCAGTTTCCTTCCTTTCAGCTTTCTTTATAGTCCAGCATTCACATCTCTACATCGTAATGGGGGGGGGGGGGGATACTGTCACATGAATTATCTTGGTCTTGGTCTCCAGCAACACTTCCTGACACTTAAGAATCCTTCCCAGTTCCACCTCCTTCTGATCTCTTGGTTGCAGTCTCCCTTTTGGACAGCTAGATTTGAGTCCAGAGCCCAACAAGATTTTGGGGGCATAAAATTTGGCATGTCAAAGCTCCTTTACCAGTCTCCCTTTCGGTTGATGATTGAGCCAAGGAATAGAAACTTCTTAACAATGTCTGTTTCTTCACTACCAGTAGTTAAAAGTAATTGGTAAAGCCAAGCAACCTGCAAAACCTCTTAGTGCTCAGGTGGCTTACTGTTCAGAAGCTCCTGGGTGAAAAACCTGCTGACCCACTGTCCAGCAGCTGCAAGTTGGCAAGACATAAACCCCTTGCTTGCCCAAGGTCTTTAATGCTTGCATGGACTTTTACTGTGGCAGGCATCAGGCCAATGCAAGGCGGCTACTGTGCCTGTCTGCTTGGCCTTCTGCCTTCACACAGCTTCTGAGCAAGCCGTTAGCTGGATTTTTGCCCTTCTTGAAAATGTGCCCAATTGTTCAATATTGGAAACATTACACCCTTTATTTTAATGTAACAATATATTTTGGTACCAAGCTTGAGGCATGATCCTTGTATCCCCACCCTACTGCTATCAGGGGAGTGTGGAAGTTCTTGGGTGAATAGCAAAAGGGGTATACAGAGTTGCCAGTCTCCAGGTGGGGCCTGGAGATCTCTCAGAATTATAAGTAATTTCCAGACTACAGAGACCAGTTCCCCTGGAGAAAATGGTTGCTTTGAGGGGCAGAGTCTATAGTATTATAACCCACTAAGGTCCCTCCCCTCCCCAAACCCCTCCCTCCCCTAGCTCCACCCTCAGATCTCCAGGGTTTTCCACAGAGTTCACATAGAGGAATGTTGTGAGCCAGCCAGCTGCCTCCTCCTCCAAGGATGAGGAAATGGAAGAGTGGAATGCATGCCTGAGCAGCTGGCTTTAGAGTCAGAGCCAGCAAAAGAAGCATCAGGAAATGAGGGTTGCTCATTCTGACAGGACATGAAAGAAATTGAACAGAGATCAGAGAGCAGGTCACCACCAGTGTCTCCTGAACCAGCTGAGCACAGGAGAAAAAGGGAGCATTTGACAGCTCAGGAGAGACGAAGCATAACTCATGCTAACTCATGAAGCAAAGTTCTTTCAGG
>NW_015163120.1:352168-399398 GCF_001447785.1 Gekko japonicus
TCAGCTAAACAGGCACATAAAAGGAACATGTTGCACAGGGAATGTTGTGGAAGCAACCTTGCTCGCCACCCCCTCTGTGAGCTGATTCACTCAGTGAACAAAGTATTACCTTGCTTGCTGCCTTGCATTCGGTCCTGCTAACCTGTGCTTGTTTTTCAGCTAAAAACCCAGCCCCCATCTCTTGTCCTGGCTCTCCAGCTTTGGACCCTAAACTATACACTAGGGATGGGCACAAACCCCCAAATGAACCCCAGTTCGAGTATGAACCAGACCAGTTCATGGTTTGTAATGCAGGGTTTTGGGAGAATATGTCTCCCATGTTCTGCCCACAGACCTCCATGTTTTTCATGGAGTGGGCTCTGAAAGCCTAGAAAAGCCTTCAGAGCCCACTCTGGGAGCTCAGTCAAGTCAGGCTGTCCAACTCAACTGAGCTCACTTCCAGTCGGACGGCCTGACCCAGAGACAGGGGCTGGGTTTCTAGCCACCTGGCTGGAAGTGAGCTCTAAAGGCCTTTATAGGTCTTCAGAGCTCACTCTGGGAGCTCAGTTGTGATGGACAGCCTGAGCTTTTATAGGCCTTCAGAGCGCACTCCATGAAAAACATGGAGGTTTGTGGGCAGAACATGGGAGACATATTCTCCCCAAACCCTGTGTTGCTCACTCAGGTGGAGCTCACCCTTTGGAGCTCACTTGGGTGGGGTCAAAGGCTGCTGGTGGGCTCTGATTACATTGAAATGCTTTGGGGGCTCACTTCTGGGTGGGCTATGGCCCCACAAACCTACCAAAGCACAAACCAGTTTGTGCAATGGAGAAGTTTGTGGAGGTTCATGGTTAGAGGTCTGGAAAAAACCCAAACCTTGAACCTCCATGAAGCTCTCATTTTTCCAGTTTCTGCTCAACCCTACTCCAGACCTTCCTGCCCCCATGCCTTTTGGAAGGAACCTTTGGCTTCCTGTGTACTGCTTTGTTGAGTTTGCTCTTGGCTATTGCCTTGACTGTTTGTGATTACATCTGTGCATCCCAGAACTCCTGGGTAGAGTAAAAGCGCCAGGGTCTGCCCTGAACCCGACATTTTATTTGATTGCTTATCATTGTGTTTGTACATTCTGGAGGCTCATGTATGATAAACACCAGACTCATCTTTGAAACCCAACAAGGTATGTGTGTGTGTGTGGGGGGGGGGTAGCTGTCAATTTCCTGCATTGTGCAGGGGGTTGGACTAGATGGCTCTTGGGGTCCCTTCCAGCTCTATGTTTCCATACCCTAGGCATGGAGAACATCCATTCCTTAGAACTAGGGCTTTTGGTTGACCACTCCATGATGGTGTGCATGTAATAAGACTGGATTAAGCCAATGTATCATGTTCTCCCTCCAGTTTCCAGTGACTGCAGTACACAATTAGAATAATGGAGGCCACAGCACAAAAGGAATAGGGTCAGGTGGAGGATTGGTGGCAGAATGAGGTGGAGTCCCAAGTAGCAAATGAACTAGGTCTTGACACCCAGGCACATTTAAAGGTATTTCTTATGCTAAGAGCTGGCTGCTCCTCCAAGGAGCTCAAGAACATAGACATGTAGGTTATTAAGCACCTGGGAGACTGGAATTTTTGGGGGGAGTGGGAAAGTGTCAGGCTCACTATGCATTTTATGGTTTGCCTGCCATAGAGGAAGGAGGAGGGGGAGAGGAGTGTGAAAACTGAAATACTTTTGCTTTCCTAAATGCTTTGATATGCCAGACACTGTGTCACAGAGACCTGTTGTTCTGCTTTATTTCTGTAGAGGGGTATGTGCTTAGTGGAGGGGGTAGTCAACTGTTATTTCTGGTGGGTGCCTTTGCTTGAACACAATATATCTGCGATCTTCACCCCTCACCTTCAGTTCTAACACAGGCAGTGTCCAGTTGGGTATCTATCAATGTCTCGATAAACTTATCTTTCTTCGAAGTGAATGGTGTTGGGAACTAATTTAACCAGGATTCTGACAGAAAGCTAGTCAGACATGGTGAATGTTGACTACTAATCAGAGATGTTTTGGTGGTGAAACATGCTGTCAAGTCACAGTTGACTTATAGCAACCCTGGCAGAGTTTTCAAGGCAAGAGACCAGCCTCTGCCTGGCAACCCTGGGCTTCCTTGGTGGTCTCCTATACAAATACTGACCAGGGCCAAACCTGTTTAGTTTCTGAGATCTGACAATCTCAAGCTAGCCTGAACCATCCAGGTCAGGGCTGGGGACATTTTACATCTCCTTATTTAGTAGGAAAATAATATAGCATCAGGTATAACATTCCATCAAGGTGGGGGGAACCAAGAGAAAGGAGTTTGTTCTCTGAGCAAGAAAAATCACAAGGATTAAATGCATCTGGAGACCAGTTTTTCAAAAAGGAACACTATAGAAAAGCAGGAAAGGAGAGCGGTCTGTGGCCACATTCAGATAACAAATCCCTCACCCCACTGACTGAACTCCCTCCACAGATTGAGCCCAACTGAAATATTTCTAATTTGGGAATGCTTCTGTCAAACTCCAATCTGTCAATACGTCTGAAGGCGGATGCTTGAGCAGTTGATCCATTAACAATAAGACCTCAGTGCAGCAAAATTATTTTGTGGCAGGAAAAGTGGACCTGGCATGTATGACCGAGACCTGGGTGTGTGTGAGTGAGACGGTCGCCCTGAAGGAGCTTACCCACCCCAGGTTTTTTGATCCTCCATAAGCCATAAGGTCAGGTGGGAGGGGTGGCGATACATATTCTGGATTTTTTCTCCCGGCCACTCCCTGTGTCAGTGATCACCAGCATTGTGCTAGCCTAGTGTGGGATGCTGAAGAGAGTTTGGCTGGTGTCCCAACAGCCTAGCACAGCAGCAGGTACCCTGTCGGGCCTGTTGGAGGCTGCAGCGAGCTGGGTCTTGGAATGCCAGACTTCTGGTTCTGGGGGACTTCAGTGTCCATGCTGACAAGCAATGTTCCCTCTAAGCTCCACAGTGTTGTGAGCAGAAATTCTACCTTGTGAGAGAAAAAAGCTAGTAGCATTAAAGTTGTGAGCAAGTCTACATTTGGCTATTGCATACAGTATTTTTAGAAGATTATTTGCAGAACCTTGTAAAAAAATCTCAGAATGAATTATTTTAAAACTACATTTAAACTATATATTAAGAATAATGTGAACGTTATAAGAGAAAACAGAAGCAAGTCAAATTTCGTTACACAAAATGTAATCCTCTACAGGGGTAGACCAGGCCTCTGGAGAACGGACCTACCTGCCCCTTCCTCAGGCATCACACTCAAATTTCCAGGAATTTCCCTGGCTGCAGTTGGCAACTATAGCGGACAGCTGCCCCTCCCATCAGTACTGCTTCCAGTGCCACCCACATGATTTGCTTGGCTCCCCTTGGACAAAGTTCAACTGGCTGAGGATGAATTTATCCAGAAAAATGACCATCTTTTCCATACTTCATTCATTCACATGTTGGGGCACCCTGTAGCTTCTGTGACTGTGGCCACGGCAAGGAATCAGAGATGGTAAGGGAGAAGTTGAAGAAGTTATTCTCAACTTAAGGAAGGTGTTCATTATAAACACGTCTAAATTTAGAAATAACTATTCAGCTTGTCTGTGTGTGACACTCCAGTTCCTAGTCATGAAGTTGCTCCAGGGGAAATGACTCCACCGAGGGCTGTTTGGGCTTGAGAAAATAGCACAGAGGGGGAAGGCTCATCCCGCCCCTCCACCACGATGTGTTTCCAAGCCACATTGGGGTCCCAAAGACGTTTGAAAGGCCATTCACTGCAGATGTCATGTGGCTGTGGGAAAGGTCAGTTAGCCTGACAGGTCAAAAATGAAATGGTGTACATTGGACCCGAATCCTTAATTGGGGGAAGTTGGGTGAAAAGTGTTCCAAATAAGTAGATACCAGTTTACGTACAGCTTTGCAACTAGCAGGAGGGGAGGAATAGTAGTGGTACCGGATGAGATATTTGAGACAACTAAGGGAGCTTCCTTTTGCAGAAAAAATATATCAGGCTTTTTAAATGGACACCAGTCTTTGGCACATTACTTCCAGTGAGAACCAGTGTGATATAGTGGTTAGAGTGTAAATGAGATACCACTGTGGAAAATGCCATCAAATTGCAGCAGACTTATGGAGACCCTGTAGGGTTTTCAACGCAGGAGATGAACAGAGGTGTTTTGCCTTTGCCTGCCTCTGCACAGCAACCCTGGACTTCCTTGGTGGTCTCCCATCCAAATACTAATCAGGGCCAAGTCTGTTTAGCTTCTGGATCTGATGAGATCAGGCTGGCCTGGCCCATCTAGGTCAGGGCTGGATCTCTCTGTGTGTGTCTGTAAAGTGCCGTCAAGTTGCAGTGACGTATGATGACTCCAGCAAGGGGCTTTCAAGGCAAATGAGAAGCAGAGCTGGCCGGCCGTTTCCTTCCTTTGCAGAGTCTTCCTTGGTGATCTCCCATCCAGGGTGTTTTTGTTTGTTTGTTTTGGGGGAAAGAGGTGCTGGAACTCTCAAGAGGGAAATGAAGTTTTCAATCTGTATACTGAAAAATCACAAACGTTAAAACATTTCTGAAAGAACTTTGTCGAAGAGGTTCTGGAACTCTGTTCTGAGATGTTCCCCCAGGGAAAAAAGCCCTGCTCCCATCCAAGCACTCACGAGGGCCAGCCCTGCTGACGTTTCCGGGTCTGAGGAGATCAGGCTATCCTGGGCCATCCAGGATAAAACTTGTGCGGCAGGCAGCTCAACTCGGAAGGACAGGCGGCGGGCAGAGGCCTCTGTCAGCTCTTCTGAAAGGAAAGGTGGGAGGGCCAGAAGTGGCCGTCCAAAGCTGAAGGGGGGGGAGGGAGGGTCCAGAGTGCTCAGCAGGGACATTTAAAGGGGGCTGGGAAATCAGTAGCAGAGGAAGACGCAAGAAGGAAAGGAGCGACGGGGAGCACAGACATCGGCAGCAGAAGCCAAGCCGCCACGTAAGGGTGATAAACATATGCGGACGTGCAAAAATAGGCTAGCACTGTTGAGTCTCATTACCAATGCCTGCTATTGGCCGAATCTGCACTTGTCTTTCCCACCGGTGTCCCAGCCTTCTGACTGTCTTTAAAAAGGCTGTCTACATTTGGTGTCGTTTTCACACCTCAACAGTGCTAGCATACTTTTGCATGTCCACATATGTTTATCCTCCTTTCGGGGCGGCTCCACTGTCATTGCACCTCCGCACTGCTTCTCCAAACAACGTTCAAACAAGCATAGAGAAAGACGGCGTCACAACAGCACAAAACTGATTTAAAAATGCAAATGCAGATTCGACCCGAGCTGGTGGGCAGTGGTGGCAGAGGATGGCTGCTCTGAAAGAGGTGCAGACGCCTGGCCTTTGGAGGTGGCAAAAGCAGCAGAAGGCACCACCAGGGCAGCGGCAGGCATCGGGAGCCCTGGCGCAGGAGCACTAGGTGGCAGCAACACAGGAGAAGCTGCAGATGTAGGCTCTTTACCAGCAGAGACAGCAGCAGATGGAATTTGGGCAACAAGCTGCAGAGTTAGAGGCTCAGGTGCAGCAGAGTCAGGTGGTGACAGTGGAGAGAACACCAAGAACAGAACCCCAAAGGGCAGGGGTCTGCTGGGCGGCCCTCGGGCTGCTGAACTGTGGGATTTCGGGGTTTGTTGCCAGGAGGGGCTAGGAAGCCTTGGACTGCTGCAGTGTTCGGACTGACAGATGAGGGCTTTTCAGCAGGGTAGCCTCTTTGAGGGTAATGGCTGAATGCAGCATTTCAGCAAGGGAAAGACTGGGGGGTCACTGAGTTCAGGGGAAAGCTGTAAGCAGCACTGGCTGTTTGTGTAACCAACGTTGGTGAAAAGTGGCCAAGGAGGATCCAGTGAGGGCGACCCCTATGGAGGAAAGCGAGGGGGCTCCCTGGTCCATGAAACACTGCAGCTGGGCTCTTGTTGACCTCTGCAATAAGCATCTCATAACTTTGGAGGAATTGCTGCTAATAAGCAGCCTGCAATGACTGCCAGCAACTGATACGGGCAACTCCCCCCGGCTCTGAACTTGGCCAACAATACTGTCAGCTTCATGTATTCTTGGCCACACATAAGAGGGTGCCAAGAAGCATTAAGCCTCCTATCCTGCCCATCATGCGCTCCTCAGGCATTTAAGGGTGTGGCTGATGCTGCTCAGCACCAAGGAAGTCCACCCCCCCACATGAGAGTAAGTGGCTCTTTGTGGATTGTGTTTCAATATTCACTGGCCAGTGTGGGATAGTTAGCCCTGACTAACTCCAGTCCCATGGACCTCACTGGTCTGTACAAAAAGAACTTTTGGAAATAAAGTATAACTTGCAGCTTTCCCGCTAGTTACTTTTATTTAGGTTTTACATTCATCACGATGGAGATCCCCAGGGGCTGTTTAGCAGGGCATGTTTGGCAGGGGCTTTATATATCTCCTGCCCCCTAACCTATTTCCCTTGACAGGTTTTGATCGCCTCCAATGCAACCGCATGAAGTTTCAAAATAAAAGTTAGCTCTGGATTTGCATAATGAGATATGCAAACTTCTGTTAATTCACATGTTACATTTCCTAATACTGTTCAGAAATCTCCGCTTTCAAAAATTGGCAGGCTCAATACCTGGGCAGATGAATAAAAGTTCCCAGCATTTTGTCATTTTTCATGAAAGTGGGGATTCAGACATGCCAAGCAGTTATTTAATGATCCACCTGGTGTCAACGGCTGCTGGAGCTTCCTTCATAATTAGTCTAAATGGCCTATGGCTAAAACCTGAATATGCATTTCTTGATGAGGAATTGGAAGGGCCCCCCAGTAAAAACAGAAACATCGGTAACACGTTCGGTGCAGTGGTTGAAATGCTGGTGATCAGCCGAGAAAGCAGGCAGGGTGCAGCCGCTGAATCCAAGCAGCCCGAACAGCACTTACTAGCCTGACGTCATCAAAGATGGGTGCTAAGCAGGGCTGGCCATGGTCAGGAGCTGGATGGAAGAAGGGGGAGTTTGGATTTGCACCCCACCCTTCACTCGGAGTCTCAGAGCGGCTTACGATCACCTCCCCTTCCTCTCCCCACAACAGACAGCCTGTGAGGTAGGTGGGGCTGAGAGAGCTTTGAGGGACCCGCTCTTGAGAGAACAGCTCTGAAAGAACTTATGACTGACCCAAGGTCACCCAGCTGGCTGCATGTGGAGGCGTGGGGAACCAAACCCAGTTCCCCAAGATCAGAGTCTGCTGCTCTTAGCCACTACACCAAACCGGCTCTCTATGCAGGGTTGCTATGCCGAGGAATGCAATGGCAAACCACCCCAGCTGTTCATTGACTGTGGCTCCATAGAAGAGCCTCTGCTTTGCACACAGAAGGCCCCGAGTTCAATCCCGGTATCTCCAGTTAAAAGGACCAAGGTGTGAAAGACTTTGGCCTGAGACCCCGGAGAGCTGCTTCCAGTCTGAGTGAGGAGACTGACTGTGATGGACCAACAGTGTGTTTCAGTATACAGCAGCTTCATGTGTGTCCAACTTAGGGTTGCCAAGTCTGGACTGGGAAATACCTGGAGATTTGGGGGGTGGAGCCTGGGGAGGGTGGGCTTTGGGGAGGAGAGGGACATCCAAGTCTGGACTGGGAAATACCTGGAGATTTGGGGATTTGGGGGGTGGAGCCTGGGGAGGGTGGGCTTTGGGGAGGAGAGGGACATCAGCAACTTATAATGCCGCAGGGCCCACCCTCCAAAGCAGCCATTTCCTCCAGGGGAGCTGATCTCTGCGGTCTGGAGATCGGGTGCAATTCCAGGAGGTCTGACTCCAGGCCCCACTTGGAGGTCGGCAGCCCTTCATGTGTCTTCACGTGAGTGTCAGACGACCATCAGGGAGACCCAGGTTTGAATCATCACTCATCCATGAACCTCACTGGCAGTGCAATCCTAAATGGACACTGCCTTCTACTGCCTTTTCAGAAGGGTACAACTCATTTTGAGACTGCACCGTGGGTGTCCTCGGGCTAGTGGTGTCTCAGCCTCACCTAACTTACAAGCAGGGCGGACTGGTCATTTAACTGACTGGGAAATGTCCTGATGGGCCACTGCCCTAAAGGGGTGCTTGCACCGTGGGTGTCCTTGGGCTAGTGGTGTCTCAGCCTAACCTAACTTACAGGCAGGGTGGACTGGTCATTTAACTGACTGGGAAATATCCTGATGGGCCACTGCCCTAAAGGGGTGCTGGTGGCCAGGAGCAGGTCAACTCGAACCTGTGACTCGGCCAATGGCTGAAGAGACATTTGGCTCAGACCCTTCACCAGCAGTCGCAATTGGTGTCAGCTCACCCACGGTCTCCTCCCCACACACCTGCCAGTTTGGAAGAGGAAGCCCAGTGTGAGTGAATGCCTTTTGTTGGTGAAGCTGGGCGGAATGCACCACTGGCCCGTTGTGCCACAGGGCCCTCTCAGCTTGGCTTGGCCTCTCAGTGCCAATTTCACCTCCCCGTCCTCCTGCTTGCAGGACCAGATAGCCCGATCTCGTCTGATCTCAGAAGCTAAACAGGCGCTGGTTAGTATTTGGATGGGAGACCACCAAGGAAGTCCAGGGTCATGACATGGAGGCAGGCAATGGCAGACCGCCTCTGAACATCTCTTACCTTGGAAACCCCACAGGGTCCCCATAAGTCACTTGTGATTTGGTGGCCAAAACTTATTTATTTATTGCTTCTATTTGTATCCTGCCTTGCCGGACACGCTGGCTCAAAGCGGCTAACAAAGCTAAAATAACATAAACAATACAGAGTTAAAACAATTAATAAATACAATACCAAATTAAAACAGCAACAGTTTACAAATAAAACTGACAGATGATGGTGATAGTCTAAATCGCACCCAATGATAGGAGTAGCACCCAGCGAGGTCTCAGGCCAGAAGATGTTCTAGATTTCAGGCCAGAAGATGTTCCAGGGCACATTCATCGGTGGCGACTCCTAATCGAAAGCCTGGTGGAAGAGCTCCGTTTTACAGGCCCTGCGGAAGTGTAAGAGGTCCCACAGGGCCCTGATGTCCTCCTGGAGCTCATTCCACCAGTATGGGGCTGCCACTGAGAAAGCCCTGGCTCAGGTGATATTCAGTCTGGCTTCTTTCGGTCCAGGGAGAGTAAAACGATGTTGCAACCCTGACCTCAGTGCTCTCTGGGGCTCATATGGGGAGAGGCGGTCCCTCAAGTAGGCAGCCCCCTGACCATATAGGGCTTTAAAGGTTAGAACCAGCACCTTGAACCGAATCCAGTACGCTATAGGCAAAAAAAGAAAAGAAAACTTAGTGAGGATAAAATGGAAGAACAGGAGATCAGGTGAGGTGATTTGGGTCACCACTGAGGAGAAAAGCAGGCTGACAATCTGTAACTCTCAACATGGGTCTAAATGTGGATTCTTAAATCTGGAGATGGGAGCCCTGGACAGGTAGGAGGAATCTTTCTACATACCCAAGAAAAGCCCCAGGTTGATAGAAGAATCTGAACTAAATACACAGAGAGAGAGAGAGAGACACACACTGGGGATGGGGGTTACCCTCCCAAATAATAGAAATGCCCGTTACTTTAAGAAATGAATGCCCTCAGTGGCCAGGGCTATTCAACCATACAGCATGCAAACCTTGGGAGGGGGTGTTGTTTGTCAGGAAAAGGCAGGGGGAGGAGGCAGGGTCCATTGTGGAAGCTGCCTTATACTGGATCAGACCATCTGTCATGAACTGGGCTGTGCCACCAGAGGCCTACTAGGCCCAGGAAGCCTGGCTAGCAGTAGGTGAGGCTGGGCCTACAACTCCCAGAAGCCCCTGGGAGGTTTTGGAGCCAAAATTGACCAATAGGGAAGAAGAGGGCTGGGGAACAAAAGGGCTGGTGCCAGAGAAGAAGCTGTTCTTTTCCCCAGAGGGTAGAGCCAGAAGGAAGGCTGCTGCAGGGGAGAGACCCTCATCCTGAGGGCAGGGTGAGTAGTGTAAGGCCACTTGAGATAGTGAGCTAGGGACAGTGTATATTTAGACGCGTTAGGGCATTTGATTTCTTTTCTTTTCACCCACTTACCGTTATTATTCTGCACCTTGTTGTTTGATCTTCTATAAAATAAACCTTTCCTTGTTTCACTCTGCCTGGTCCTCATGCCTATTATTTGGCCAAAAGGGAGGTCTGAAGGTCTTGGGAGGGTGCTCTGGGCCTTCTCAAGGGAGCCTGGAACCAGAGTGGTGGCAGCATCAGGCCATCATGACACCATCAGACCACCAAGGTCAGTAGTTTCCACTCTGCCTGGCAGCAGATCTCCAGAGTCTCAAGTCCAGATCTCCCATATCACCTCCTGCCAGGTCCTTCTAACTGGCAATGCTGGGAACTGAACCTGGGGCCTTTGGTATGCAAAAGGGAGGCTCTTCTAGTAAGCCGTGGCCCCCAGGGTTGTTTTGGCAGTTGCAGACAACTGGGAATTCTGTGGGGAAGGCTGGGGGAGGTGTGGTTTGGGAAAGGAGAGGGAGCTTGGCAGGGATGTGATGCCCCACAGAGGCTACCCTCCAGAGCATCCAGGGTCTCCAGGGGAACTGACCTCTATAGACTGGCATCATGACACCATCAGACCACCAAGGTCAGTAGTTTCCACTCTGCCTGGCAGCAGATCTCCAGAGTCTCAAGTCCAGATCTCCCATATCACCTCCTGCCAGGTCCTTCTAACTGGCAATGCTGGGAACTGAACCTGGGGCCTTTGGTATGCAAAAGGGAGGCTCTTCTAGTAAGCCGTGGCCCCCAGGGTTGTTTTGGCAGTTGCAGACAACTGGGAATTCTGTGGGGAAGGCTGGGGGAGGTGTGGTTTGGGAAAGGAGAGGGAGCTTGGCAGGGATGTGATGCCCCACAGAGGCTACCCTCCAGAGCATCCAGGGTCTCCAGGGGAACTGACCTCTATAGACTGGCAACCAGCTGTAATTTGGGCAGAACTCCAGGTACCACCTGGAGGCTGGCAACACCTGACTCAAACACACTTGGCAGCCACAAGGATTTTGGAACAGGGGAATCGGCCATTAGTGTTTTGCCCAGAGAAGGGCCTCTCAAGCGACTTCACACTTTGGTTCCAGGCAAAATTGGGTAGCAACTACAATTTATGGTCCCAAACCTGTGAGTCGCAGCCACTGCCTCATTGCAACCAGGATGCCCAAGGGAGAGCTCTCCGTGCTCATCCATGCCTTGAGGAGTGCCAGCAGCTACTGTTTCTGTCCTGTCTTGATAAATGCTTCTCAGAAATGCACAACATTAAGGCAATGTATTCACAGACATGGAGAACGTCTGTCATATGCAACCGTTTTTTGGCTTCCGCTTTAAGTCTCTGGCCTTCCCCCCCACTTCCGCAGGCTTTGCATTAGTGCACTAATATCCCACAGGCCAATAAAAAGATTAATTAGGATGCAGGAGGTAAGAACAATTATCCTGCTGTTAAGGAAGTTCAGGAAAGCAGAGTATCTGTTGACTCAAGATTAGAACGGCAAACATATTAAATTAATTAATTACCCAAATAATTTCAGATTCCCAAGATTACAGGTGGGAGTTTTAAACAAAAGATACATTGTCTCTGACAAGGGCTGTGCTCCAAGGGCTGTTTTTTGGGTTGGGTTTTTTTTTCACCAGCTAATTCACATGGCCCTGACCTGGATATCTCAGGCTAGCCCAATTTTGTCCAACCTCCGATGCTAAACAGGACCAGTCCTGGTTAGTATTTGAAGGGGAGACCACCCAGGAAGGTCAGGGTTGCTGCATAGAGTCAGGGAATAGCAAACCACCTCTGAATGTCTCTTACCCTGAAACCCCTGTGGGGCCACAATGTCAGCTGCAACTTGAAGGCACCAACCACCACCCATCTGCATGACCAGATTGGTCCATAGAAATACACAGAAAACACCAGCACAGTGGATTTAATAGTGTGTAGGGAGGCACATAGACACAGAGGACATTGAGATTCTGTGTGGTGCAGTTCTGAAAATACTGGAGTCGGACGTGGGAGACCCAAGTTCAAATTCCTACTTAGCCATGGAACTCAGGTTGCGGTCACACATGCCAGAAAAAAACGGGGGTGTGGGAGGGAAGCGAGGCTATTTCCTCCGGAGGAATTTGACCCGCAGTTGCATGATCACACCTCCCTTTGAAGCTGCAGGTGCAGCTCGTCAGTGTGTGATCAGACGCAACTGCAGGTGAGTCTTTTTTGTGTGTGCCATTCCCCCCCCCCTGCGCTTAAACGAGGGATCGATGAATCGCACCTCCGCACCGAGTGCTCTCTATGGAGTCTGCGATGATGCTCATTCTGCGAAGGGGGAGGAAACAATGGCACGGAGTCGGGATGGCCTGATCAGACCCTCCTGACGTCATGAGAGCGCCCTGGAGTGATCAGACATGGCCTGACGTCATGAGAGCGCCCTGGAGCGATCAGACATGGGAAAGTCTGTCCATGGCCCATTTACTGCTGGGTTTCCCCTGGTGTCTTTTAACTCCACTTCTGTGGCAGAGCAGAACGGGTTGCCAACGGCTGCGGGGCACTTCCCAGATGTTGTTGTCTGATCGCGCCCTTTAAATCCGCCTGGCATCCACACCTATGTTGGGTCTAATTGTGCGTGTGTCCACAGCCCCAGTTGCTGTCCCTCAGCCTTTTCCGCCTCATGCCTTGTACCCTGGCCCAAACTCCATGGATGAAGGACAGGATCAAAATGCCAAAATAATTAGATAACTGTTCACACACCGAATCTCTCTCGTAGACACCCCTCCTCCCACACTCTCAGTCATCAGCCAATCACACTTGTCTCCCTCTGTCACTCTTCTTACAGTACTGCAGTCAAACTAAACATTTAAAGAAACACACACACCAAAACAAGAAATCATTACAGGGAGTGGGCTTCTTCTTCCTTCTGCTAGCTGCGGCTCCTTCTTCTGGTGGCAACACAGGTTGGGTGCAGCCTTTGCAGGTGCCTGCAGAGAAGGACAAGCACTGGGGGTTTGTGCCCCTCCAGACATGGGTGTGGCACAACTTCCACGCGGCCACACAGGGGTCTCTGGGGAGGGTGCAGAAAGATTTCCAGACTGTGAGCTTTCTTCCCACACCCTCTGAATCACTCCTCTCCAAAGAGTGTTGGCAACTGCTGGTGTCTCTGGGCAGTGCTAACAACCCTGTTGCCTCTGTGGAGGGCCCCAGGAACAGGTCAGGGGAAGGAGGCTGCAAGGCCCCCGTGATGCCCTGCTAGGGCTGAGCTCCAGTGGGCTGGCAGGGTGGGTTTGGTGCCTGAGGATGAGGGCTTGTGGTACACGGGGAGTGAAGGACTTCTTCTCCCCACAATGAGCACTTTCACCCTCACGGCATAGGAATCTGAAGCAAGCAGATGTATAAACCACGTAATGTATAAACCACGTTTTGTAGTCCTGGTGGGAGCAGTTCTGAGAGCTTGCTTCAAGAGCCCCTCCTATGCTTCCCTTGCTCATGTGGTGCGACTAGGGTGCCTGCCTACCTTTCCCAGGCTCCACTCGCAAATCTCCAGGGATTTCCCAACCTGAGGTTGGCAACCCTATGCTGGAGAGAGAATCCTGAGCTCCCAAAGGGATATGAAATCTTGCAGACCTGCCTCATTCTGGGCAATGCTACTGAAGAGACCATCTGGTCCCCCAACCTCTGTGTCTCCGCACTTCTGGCTCCCCCCCAGCAGAACTGCCAACTCTGGTGTGGGATATTCCTAGAGATTTGGGGGATGGTACAGTCCCTGGGACCAGATAAAATGGGAGGTCGGGGTTCAGGGTGGGGAGGGACCTCAGCAAGGTATAATGCCATAGAGTCCACCCTCCAACACAGCCATTTTTCACCACTGGAACTGATCACTGAAGTCTGGAGATTAGCTGTACATCTGGAAGATCTCCAAGCCTCACCTGGAGGTTAGCAACCATACACCCAGCCAGTCAACTTCCATCCCATCTGCCTTCAGTCAGCTTTCCACTGCTTCCAGAATGCTTGCATTCCTTTGTCCTGAGCACCTGACATACCATACAATAGCATGCATTATATGGCCAGTATTAATATGCATGTGCAAGATGACATCATGCCGAGGGTTTTATTAAAATGCCAATAGGATTTGAAATCTACACAATCTGTTATCTGTGTAAGGAGCTTCCTGAGAGTATCCAATTCACGGCCACTAAATGTCTCATGAAATCAAATAGATCATATGTCTGTTCCATACTCATTTTCACACTGGGATTCAGATGAATGTATCTTGCTAGGCATATTAATAGTTTAAAAAATGACTGTCACCCGATATTATTTGATTTCCTTGCTCATCTCAGCAATTCAGTGAAAGGCATTTGTGTGAAGGCCTGTTTCTGAAGCCGTTTTCTACTGAATCAGACGACTCATCCTCTTTGCCTGGAACTGTGGCCCAGGCAAAAATTCTGTTTCTCCTTATTCCTCTCTTTCATTTCTTTTCCTCCATCTATTGCACCTCTTGTGCTGAATCTTAGACTGGGGTTGGAATCAGTGCTCTGGGGGATGCCATTCCAATCTCAGAGTAGTTTATATGGTCCCAGGGGCTATCATTCTCTTCTGGAAGCTGTCATTCCAGTTCCTGATCATAGATTCCAGACCCAGGAGCTGTTGTTCCACTCTGGGGATATTATCTGGGCCCAGGGACTGTCATTCTACTTCCAGGACCATCATTCCTCTCTGGAGGCTGTTATTCCAGGCCCAGGGGAGGTTTCTTATAATCCATTCCCCATTTTCATTGAAACTTTTGTGTGCTGTAATGTATTTCAATGGAGCCTATGCAAGTCAATTGGCATTTCTGTCTCCCATTATATTCAATGGGCCTTCAGTCATCTCTCATTGTTCCCAATGGGCATTCTTGTCATTTGCTCTAGTGCATCCTGCCATTACAATTCATGGGACGACTTTTTCAGGGGGGCTGTTTTTCAACCAAATGACACCAAAATTGCAGCAAAGTGAGTGCTGCCAAATGATCATTTTTTCCCTTGATGCCTCAGCTAGGATCTATTTTATGGATTGTAATTTAATGTTTTGTAAGTATGTTTTATCTCTATAGATTGTTTTATTGAATGTTGTGAGCCATCCTGAGCCCTTTGACCCAAGGGAAGGGTGGTGTATAAGTCAAAAATATTTTTACAAGAACCCTAAATAACCAAATTTCAAGTGAATTCGACCCAGCCATAGAAGAACAAAAGGGCTCCACCACCCACAAAAGAGGGAGGGAGGGAAAGGGAACTAATGGCTCTCTGTGGCTTGTATCCAACGGCAATTGACTGGAAGCACTTTGTGCTCCTCCCTTGCAAGGATCTGATTGGAATGAGGAAATGCTATTTCTTGATAAATCAGTAGAATCAAGGAAAAACATAAACTCAAAACCAACATGGATTTCTTTGGGGAGGGTAGTTTCATTTCACTAAGAATCCCACATTTTTATTTATTTATTTTTGCAGCTTCTACCCCACTCTGCCCACAAGTGGGTTCAGAGCTGCTTACAACAGAACATAAAAGCAACACATCAATAGAACAATACCATAAAATATATCAACATTAAGAATTAATACAAACAGGATTAAAATTTAAATAAATAATTTAAAATAAACAATGGCAACTCAGCTGGTTGACTCCTCCAGCCTGTGCTGAACTCATACCAGGTGGGGCGGTGGATCCCTCCGATGTTATAAGTCAGCCACTCCCAGTGCCAGTTGGTATGAATAGCACCAAGGAGCAGCTGAAGGCAGGGGAGGCCGATGTTATATGATGTCCACCTACATTCCTAATACCATTCTGGAAAATCATGGTAATGACCCAAAACAGTGATTTCCGTGTATATCTTCAGGTCAGGAATTTTGTTAGGCACATCCCTAATGGAGTCAACTGTACATGGGATAGCAAGACTCAAGGGCTGACTAAGAACTTTTCAGCTCCTGCAGTGTTGGCACCTTCCACAGTTCTTGACATCGGTACTTCCCTGCTGAGGTCCTCAAGTTTTGATTGCTCTGTGGGCATTGTAATAAGGGGCTCGTGACATCTACAACTGCCAGCAAAAAGCAACTCCAAGACAGATTTCAGGTTAAACGTATTTTGACAGATTCAATTTCGACATTTTGGCAGGAGTCCTTCTAGATCATTAAAGAGTTCTCCAGTGTAAATGTATTTCTTAATCTCCAAATTATTCATGAAAATGTCTGCAATCCCAGGAATAGGCAGGAAGGTAAAACGTCAGATGAAACTCTTCAAACTTTGGGTGGTGGGTTTTTT
Source organism: Gekko japonicus (assembly GCF_001447785.1). Lineage (NCBI taxonomy): Eukaryota > Metazoa > Chordata > Lepidosauria > Squamata > Gekkonidae > Gekko > Gekko japonicus. Next base: position 368,439 of record NW_015163120.1, read on the forward strand.
TGTGTTTTTTTTTTTTGGTTCTTGTGCTTTTCTATTGTTGGCCATTGAAAGTACCTTTTGCACATTCAGAGTGAAAGTCAATGTAAAAGAAAAGAGATTAAGAGATCCAATAGTAGGTAAAAGTATTCCAGAAGACAGGTTTTCTGAATTCAGAATGATTGGGTCGGGTTTTCTTCTTGAATGCCTTTCTCATTGCTCAAGGAACACAAATACACCTGGCCAGCTTGGCTTGGGACCCAAAATAGAGAGTCAAGTGACACAGTTCCTACTGCAGTGCAGACATGGAGTTGCATACCACAAATGTGTGAAAACCACTCTGACTAGTCTTGCTGAAACTCTCTGTTTTTTCTTGGAATACCTCAGACATTTTACGTGATAAGGACCCCTACCCTACCCTCAACTGATGCTGAATTTTGACATAGGTGAAATGTCCATGGGAATCCAGTGCTGATCAAAGGAATCTGGCTTGTCAAAGGAAGAGTCCCTGTCTGGCCTTCTGCACGGCATATTTTCTTCTGGCCATATCTGGCCAAGTATTGCAACAATTGATTCTCCCACTTAAAGTGCAAGTGGTACAGACCAGCCAAGAAACAGAGTGGTACCACATGCTTCACTTCATGTTGCTTGCCCTAATAGTATCGCTTGAACTCAGGGCTGAATTGGGGGCTTAGTCCTGGATCATGGGCCTTGTGGTGAGCCTATACTCATTGTCCCAATTGCTGCAGCCCTGACCCAAGCTGAGGTGCCCCATAGGGCACCCAGCACCTTGCTTCTGGCCAACAGAGTGCTTGTGAATGGTTCCTCATCCTCTTGGAGAGGAGTGACAAGTGGAGTGCCTCAGGGATCTGTTTTTGGACCTGTTTTGTTCAACATCTTTATCAACAGTTTGGATGAAGGGATGATGCTAAATTGGGAGGGGTAGTGGATACAGTAGAAGACAGAGTCAGGATACAGGATGATTTTGACAGGCTGGAAAACTGGACTAAAACAAATAAAATGAATTTCAATTGGGATAAATGTAAAGTTCTGCATTTAGGTAGGAACAATCAAATGCATAATTATAGGTTGGCAGAGACTTTTCTTGGCAGTAGTATGTGCGAAAAGGATCTAGGAGTCTTAGTAGACCGTACACTGAACATGAGTCAGCAGTGTGATGCAGTTGCTAAAAAGGCAAATGCAATTGTGTTTGTGCCAATAAAGGCTTGTCTGTCTGAAAAAGGCAAATGCCATTTTGTGCTGTATCAGCAGAAGTATAGTGTTCAGATCATACAAAGTGATGGTACCACTTTACTCTGCTCTGGTTAGACCTCACCTAGAGCACTGTGTTCAGTTTTGGGCACCACAATTTAAGAAGGATGTAGACAAGTTGGAACGTGTCCAGAGGAGGGCAACGAAGATAGCGAGGGGTCTGGAGACCAAGTCCTATGAGGAAAGGTTGAATGAGCTGGGTATGTTTAGCCTGGAGAGGAGATGACTGAGAGGTGATATGATAACAATATTCCAGTACTTGAAGGGCTGTCATATAAAGGATGGTGTGGAGTTGTTTTCTGGTGTCCCAGAAGTTCGGATTAGAACAAATGGGTTGAAATTAAATCAGAAGAGTTTTCGGCTAAACATCAGGAAGAACTTCCTGACAGTTAGAACGGTTCCTCAGTGGAATAGGCTTCTTCGGGAGGCAGTGGACTCTCCTTCTTTGGAAGTTTTCAAACAGAGGCTAGATGGCCATCTGACAGCAATGTGGATTCTGTGAATGTAGGCAGATCATGAGAGGGAGGGCAGGAAGGGTTGCATCTGTGCTTAGTTCTTGTGGCCCTTTCTTACACACCTAGGGAAATGCTGACTGCCACATTAGGGTCAGGCAGCAATTTTTCTCCAGGTCAGTCTGGCCAGGGATCCTAGAGATTTTTTTTGTCATCTTCTGGGTGTGGAACAGCAAACACTGGGGGTGTGGAGGGGGAGGTATTTGTGAATTTTCTGCATTGTGCAGGAGATTGGACTAGATGACCCTGGAGGTCCCTTCCACCTCTATGATTCTATGATTCCAGGGCAACAGCCCACCAAGACCTTTTCCAGTAAGCTACCAAGGCCAGTAAGCTACCTTGCCAAATCTTGTGATGGTGACCTGGGGTCAGGGAACCAGGACTTCCGTGCCTTAACCTCTGTGACTGTTCTTTGCCATTTTCCCTTGACTGCTTTGCTGTTCCACCGGCCCCAGGAACATATGCCCTGATTTGTCAGTGTTCATTATTTCAGTTACTTCAATCATCAGATTGTATCCTTTGTACAAGTAACTACAGTTGAAATTATTACACCGTGTCTGCAAGAGGAAGGTTATGGAGCCAACGAATGGTTGTAGGAACCAGCCAGTCCCCAGAATTAGTGCATGTGGGTGATTTAATTACCCTTACCCAACCCAATCACAAAATGGGGGGGGGTTTCCCTTTCATTTCCAATCAGAGCATCTCCCCCTCCCTCCAGATTTCCCGCTTGGCCTGTAAGAGACCAGCTGTGTTTTTCCAGGGAGAGCGAGTGGCCCTGTGATGAGGAGGACTCTCTGGTGCTCCTTCCGAGCAGAGGCCTCCTGTGAATGCTGATTTAATCTGTGAATCCTAACACTGAATCCCTAGTTTGAGTTGTGATTGTCATTTTAGCAATGGGAAAGTGAAATGGACAACATGAAAGAGAATGAATGCATGAAATGTTTTCAGCAGCATGTCTGCTTGCTATGACAATCAGGTGCTGCGCGACCTTAAGGCTGGCAAAGCAAGTTCATAACAAATGAGATCTGAACGCCACCATTGGAGCAATTTGTCTTCTCCTCCCACTTGTTTGCATAACTTGCCAGCTAAATCCCTCCAGAATTTGATGGCAGAAGCAGACAGACATTCCTTCTGATGGTCCAGAATGACCTGTTTGTGATCAGGCAGACTCTTGGCATCTGGATCCATGTCCCAGTTATGTGCAAGGATCTGGATTTAAATTCGATGAACAATGTTGACGGGGAGTGGGACAAAAAAGTGTCTTTAAGTCTGCTTATGGGTCAGGCTGGTAAACGCTATAGCTGGGCTGAGTGTTCTCCAAGTATGATTTCTGGTTTAAAACTAGTTTTGTGTTTTTGTTGTTGTTGTTGTTTGAGAGAGAGGGGGTAAAATATTTGTTCCCAGAGCACTGAGATGATGTGAACAGTCACATTTCTTCCTGCCCTCTTCAGTGTCAACGTTTGCCTGGCTGCTGCTGCCATGCCATTTTTATCTCTTGTTCCTGTTTATTTATGGATTTGAGTTGATTTCTTTCCTGCCTTTTGGTCCAGAAGGATGGTATTATTGTATTACTGCACAAAACTGTAATATTGTATAATTGCACCAAATAATACAATGCAATTTCATTCTCTGCCACACACAGCATTGCTGGAGGCTTGCTGTTCTCTTAGGACATCGTGGCTATTCCCATCTTCTTCCACTCCTCTGGACTTCCTTCAGTCCTTTCTGTTGGTATTTCAGTTGCTTGGCTGCAGGAGGCTGGCTTGTCCCCACCCCACCCCCCACCCTGACTGTAGGTCTTTTCATATGTCCAGGGGTCTTGTTGTAGAAAAAGAGCTGCCGGAGCTTATTAGCATAACTCATTAGCATAACTTATTTGCATATGCCACGCCCCCTGACATCACCGGAAGTGACAGAAGGCCACACCCCCTGACATCACCGGAAGTGTGTCAGAAGGCACGGCTACTTACCCTCCTGCTTCATCCTCATTCCCAAACGGAATGAGGATCGAAGCAGAGGGCGGGGTAAAGAAGGGGGCGGGGCTTCACCACGTGACCGCCCCGCCCCCTAGAGGTTCTCTTCCGGAGCTCCGTACCTGAGAGCTCCCCCCCGACTAGAGCCCTGCATATGTCTCAGGTTCAGCTGTTTAGTTGTAGTGAACAAGATGTCATCATCAGAATACTAGGTATGGCTATTTGGTGGTGGAAAGTGCTGTCAAGTCACAGCTAACTTACGGTGACCCTGCAGGGTTTTCAAGGCAGGAGATGAACTGAGGAAGTCTGCCATTGCCTGCGTCTGCGTAGTGACCCTGACCTCCCTTGGTGGTCTCCCATCCAAGTACTTACCAAGGCTGACCTTGCTTAGCTTCCGAGATATGATGGGATTGGGTTAGCCTGGCCCATCCAGGTGAGGACTGGCCTACCACAGTGGTGGAAAGTATTGTCAAGTCACAGCTAACTGATGGCAACCTCTGTAGGGTTTTCAAGGCAAGAGACGTTCAGGGGTGGTTGGTCATTACCTGCCTCTGCACAGCAACCATGAACTTCCTTGGAGGTTTCCCATCCAAGTACTAACGAGGGTTGACCCTGCTTAGCTTCCGAGAGCTGATGAGATTGGGCTAGCGCGGGCCATCCAGGTTGGGGCCAGGGCAAGTGAGGGCATCCTAGATAAGCAGTGCCATCCTCAACAGCGTTCCACCTTTCTATGTAAATTGAAATCAATGTATTTCTATGGGATTAATTTTGCTACAGATGGTACCATGAGAGAACTTTGCTACATTTTGCTGGAAAACTGCCAAAAAGTGAAGCTATTTTTGATATTTCCAAAAATATCTACACATGCATGCACGTGCGCGCACACACAAAAAGTGAATATGTTTGGATCTACTCAGTCCACAGACAGAGCCTCCAGAATGCAAATGTGATTTTTAAGGATAATCCATTTCTCAACTCATGTTAATACAGACAGTAAGCAAGTATCAGTCCAAACTACCAACAGCTAATATGACATTAGGCTTCATATATCCCACAGAAAATATTCTTCCATTGCTGGACTTGTTTGTGTAGCCCCTTATCTGTAGGGCAGAAATAGGCTGGACGACCATCTTTTGGAGATGTTGTAGGGCTATCTTTCGGCTATGCTCCCGCAGAGTGCAGGGGGTTGGACTAGATGACCTGCAAGGTCCAACTCTAACATTCTATGATTCTATGGTTCTATGATTGTGTGGACACTGGAGTCTGTAATCTCTATGGCATAGCTTTAAATCATTGAAGTATTGAGGTTTCATGAGGTCAAAGACAAAAAGGATTTTGAATATACTTTCTAGAGTGGAAAGAGAGGTGGGAATAGAGCTGCTCTCCTAGCTCAAGAGGACTTTGCTATGAATGCCCAAACTGTACTTTGTTTATATATATATATATATATATATGAAAAAGAAGAAAAAATGCCAAACTGTAGTAAACGTGCAACAATTGCTTATATTTTGGTGCTTTTGTTCTCTTTTGTTCTCTTGAGTTCACTCTGGGATTGCACTTGCAAGTTCAAGTGAGACCATTGATCCCAAGGGCCTGCTTTTCATAGGTATTGATGCCTGCTAATTCTCATCTGCTTCTGTCAGGTTCTGCAGCAAGTAAATCTCCACACACCTTTCCAAGGAAGCGCTATGCTTTATTAGATTACAAAACTGGTACCATATCCACAGGATTATTGTTAGGAATTACCATGGGGCGGAAACATCCTTACATATAGTAGTACGAGGCAAAAGGCTAAGCAAATGAAATTCGAGCGCGCGTGGGGGAATTCTCCCGGTGGGAGGATACATGATAATCTGGAGAGTCGCAGTGCATCATGAGAGCCGAAAGATTCACACCAGGGGTGGAACACAAGCATTGTTTACAGCAAGCGGCAGAGCAGCGAGCAAGCCAGGATTAGAGACAAAAACAAGCAAAACATGGCAGCTAGGAGAAGATTGCGTCCGCTAGCTCACGCCCAGCCCAATTATTTAGAACAATTTGGTCTATAACAGTTCTGCCTCAGGGCAGCCCAAAAGAGAGAGAATTGGAGATCGGCTGTGAGGCTTTTGCGAGCTATTTTGGGGATAAAGTCTTGGCACTTCGCCGTGACCTCCCCGCCATGCTTGAAACAGTGAGTGAACTCAAGGCCCCTTGCACATCTGCATCGGTTTTGGATCATTTTGACCCGCTCAGTCTTGAGGAAGTTGACAGACTACTCATAGCTGTATGCCCAACCACATACGCCCTTGATCCGTGCCCTTCCTGGCTCATTAAAGCGGGCCATGAGGGGTTCCAAGGAGCTCTCAAGGAGATTATCAACAAGTCTCTCGTTGAGGGACGGTTCCCGGGAGCTCTCAAGGAGGCGATGGTCCGCCCTCTCTTGAAAAAACCATCTCTGGATCCGGCCAAATTGGCCAACTATCGGCCGGTCTCCAACTTGCCCTATTTGGGCAAGTTGATTGAGAGGGCGGTGGCGGTACAGCTTCAGGGTTTTCTGGATGATGCTTCTACTCTTGATCCCTTCCAGTCCGACTTTCACCCAGGTCATGGGACGGAGACGGCGTTGGTTGCTGTTACTGACGACCTCCATAGGCACCTGGATCAGGGCGGTTCGGTGGCGCTGTTGTTGCTAGACCTGTTGGCTGCGTTTGACATGGTCGACCACCAGCTGCTTGCCCACCGCCTCACCGACGTGGGAATACAGGGACTCACCTTACAGTGGCTTGTCTCTTTTCTCCAGGGTCGGGAACAAAGGGTGGTGCTCGGGGAACAGCAGTCCGGGAGATGCCCTCTTGAGTATGGCGTACCCCAGGGCGCAGTACTGTCCCTGATGTTGTTTAACATCTTTATGCGCCCCCTTGCCCAGGTGGCTCGGAGGTATGGGTTGGGTTGCCATCAGTACGCTGATGACACCCAGCTCTATCTGATGTTGGGTGGCCAGTCGAATTCCAGACCGGAAGATCTGGACCAGGCGTTACAGGCCATGGCTGGTTGGCTTCGGCTGAGCTGGTTGAAGCTAAATTCGGCTAAGACGGAGGTCCTGTGCCTGAGTCGTGGTGGTTCAGGGTTCGGGGCCCTGCTCCCAGCCTTCGATGGGGCACCACTCATGCCAGTGCCGGAGGTTAGGAGTCTAGGAGTGCTCCTGGATGCTTCCCTGACAATGGAGGCCCAGGTAGCGGCCACTGCTAAATCGGCCTTTTATCATCTTCGGCTGGTTCGGAAGTTGGTTCCCTTCCTTGACCGCCGTGACCTGGCGACGGTGATCCATGCAACAGTCACCTCGAGACTTGACTACTGCAACGCTCTCTACATGGGGCTGCCCTTGACTCAAATCCGGAAGCTGCAGCTAGTGCAGAACGCCGCGGCCAGGCTGGTGATGGGTCTCTCACGGCGGGAGCACCACCAGTACCAGGACCAGAGCCTTTTCTTTGATGGCTACTTACTGGTGGAACAATCTCCCGGAGGAGATCAGGGCCCTGCGGGACCTTCTACAGTTCTGCAGGGCCTGTAAGACGGAGCTCTTCCGCCAGGCCTTCCAATAGGAGCCGCCACCACTGTTACCACCAATGATCCTAGTGAATGCTTGGATCTTAGGTCTGGCCCAGATATATCACTAGGCCTTTTGGCACGAAGGATGATGATCAGATGAACAACGTAGTTTGAGACCTGGAAGCACGCCATCTAATCTTTAGTACTGTATGCACTTTACTGTTAATTGTTAACTTAAGTCTTAATGAGTAAGTGTATGTGATTTTATAGAGTTTTAACTTTTTATGGTATACCAATTAGGTACATCGTACCGCTTTGTTAGCCGCCCTGAGCCTGCTTGCGGGATGGGCGGGGTACAAATATAATAATAAATTATAAATAAATAAAATCCTGCCCCCTCAAAACCACATCAAGCACCTCCCACAGCAGACAGGTGACCTCCTGGTTTCTCCGGGAACCGGGCGTGGAACTTCCACAGGAGTTTAGGGACCCACACATCTTTACCCACCACCCACTCCCGATGCTGAGGACCCCAATGTACCCATTCCACCAGGTAAAACAATTGTCCACGCTTTACTTTAGAGTCAAGAATGTCAGATATTTCGTAGTGTTCCACCCCCTCCACCGCTATTTCTGGGCGCCATGGATTAGACGCTGGACAGGGCTTCAATAAGCTGAAATGGACAATTGGATGGACATTCTTTAAGTTCTTAGGCAAGTCCAATTCAACCGTGAAGTCAACCTTACAATTCTAAATGGCCCAATGTACTTCCACGCCAACTTTCAACAAGACTGAGAAAGTTGTAGATTTTTTGTAGACACATATACAGAGTCCCCAGGCTGCAGAACCCAACCCTCCACCCTTTTCTTGTCAGCCTGATGCTTGTATGAGGCTTTAGCCATGTCTAAAGCCTCGCAAATCTTAGGCCATGCCTCCCTCAGTGTAGAACTCCATTCTGATGCCTCCCCCCCCCCCGCCCGGGAGTTGAAGTCAGAAAGGGGATCGGGGGACTGTCATAACCAAAAGCAGCTTTGAATGGTGACATCCCTGTGGAGGCGTGGTAGGCATTGTTATAACAGAATGCAGCAAGAGTCACCCCTGGCTCAAGCTGCTTCTGAGGATTGACTGACGTGAACCATTAAAGCTCTTCACTTGTCCTCAGACAACAGCTGGGGAAAACAGGTGAGTGGGGCAGATCTCTGCCTAGCACAGGTCTCTGGAGAGGTGGCATGTGGACTTTAAAAATGACTCAATAGGATTTAGAAATACCCCCCCAACACACACACAAGCACAGTTATCCCATGCAAGTGGCCTCTACACATTTGACTTAGAAGGAAAACCTGATGTTTGTTCCGTGGTTCCACCCTTCCCATGGATTCATCTCACCCAGGGTAGTTGTCTCTGGCCAGGATAGATTGGCTGTCTGTTTTGCACTGTTAGATAGTAAGGAGGAACAAGGGTGGCAAAAATGTGAATAATTTGGAGAGAAAAACCCCCAAACAGCCCTCTCCCCATTGTGAACTGCAGCGGCCAGGCAGATGAGCCGTTTCCGTTGCCTGGCAGGGGCAAGACCCTGGCCTCCTTACTGGAGAGCCTTCGCATCAGAAGAGAAAGGGTGGCAAACTCAGAGCAGTGCCGCAGGAATTGCCGGCTGCACACAAGGTTGCTGACCTCCAGGTGGGGCCTGGAGAGCTCCTGGAGATCAGTCCCCCTAGATAAAATGGCCGCTTTGGCGGCTGAGCTCTATGGCATCATTTCCCACTGAGGTTCCTCCCCAGGAATCCCCCAACCCCGTGTTGGCAACCCTGGGCTCTGCTGCCCACTCGGCAGCAGACAGGGAGCTTCCAGGGACAGGCTCTTCCTGATGTCCCCCCAGGAGGCCTGTCAGACTCCCCCCTCCCCCTCTCCCCGGCACTCAGCACCAGAAACTGGCCGCCTTCCAGCAGTGACACGGGGATCTTTCCTTTAAACAAGTCATTCGGACACTTTTTAAAAATTCAACAGCATTCTAGCTCTGTTGACAACTGCTGTACAGACAGCTTTTATGACTGTCATAAACTGGCTGTCTTTGAAGGTGTCCTTTGGGGGGCTTTAAACAAAGCTCCGAGATGTTCCCTTGCCCACAACCCCCCTCTTCTAAAATGTTCTGTACTTAAAGGCAATAGAAACAAGGCTGGAGGGGAAATCTCCAGGATGCGGCTATACATATTCAAGCCATCCGGAAAGGTGGGTGTGTGCGATTTCAGAGTTTCATTCTTGCAAGTTCTAAATTAGTTTCCATTGATTTCCAGGCACAGACCGTGTGTCTCTGCTAGATGTGAAGGAAGAGTGGAAAGGCCCGGGAGGTACCCAGATGCTTTGGATTGTAACATCGACTGGCCGTGAGACTCTGTATGGCACCAAAGTATCACAATATCTGACCGGCAGCAAAAGTACTGTGGTGCTTTTGGACAGTGCGGCGGAATGGTCAGAGTGCTGAACTAGGGTCAGGGAAACCCAGGCCTGAAACACTCCCCACTGATGCTGTGGGAGCCTGCAGGGTGACCTTGGGCCAGTCGCGCTCACTCAGCCCAACGTACTCCACTGCGTTATTGTGGGGATAAAATGGCAGAGAGGGAAACGATGTAAGCTGCTTCCATAGAAGAGATCTTCTGGGAATAGGCCAATCTGATTTAACTTATTAAGAATTGTGTTGCTTAGCTATTAGGAAACGTAAACTTATTTTAGCTGAAAAAAATTGTATGATTCTCTTATTAACATTATGTAGTATATCCAGCCCTGAGGTGTCTTTTGTTCCAGACTAAATAAAGGTATGCTTAGCTGAATCACTCTCTGTGTGCATACTTTTCACGGGCGACGAGGATGGGATCTGCACTCCCATGAACAAAGACCTGGATGCTGATTCGAGCACCACATCGAGCCCCGACACCGAGACCGCCGCGAGCCGCTCCACTTCGCACCCGGCTTCTCTGTCAGCTGCTCACCGCTCCGCTCCTGGCTCCTAAAACCACTCTGCTGACCCCGAGAGCAGCAGCAGCAATCCCAGCAGCGCTCCAACTAGGCTGCTACCTTCACCACGAGGTCATCGGACAATGGCGACCAGCCGGGGCAACATCGACGCCTTCAACATCTCCCGCCCCACCGAGTGGGAGTCCTGGCTAGAGATACTGGAAAATCACTTCGACTGTAACGACATTACAGACGAGGGGAAGAAAAAGGCTCATCTCCTGCAGTTGTGTGGCATGGACACCGTCCTCCTACTTAAGGACCTCATCGCACCCAAGAAGACTAAGGAGGAGCCCTACCCCGTGCTGGTGGAGGCGTTGACGGATCACCTTTCGCCTAAGCCCACGAAATTCGCCGAACGCAGGGACTTCTGCGTGAGGGTCCAAGGGCTGGGCAAGTCGGCCTCCGACTTCTTGGCTGGACTCAGGCGAGTGGCCACCAACTGCGCCTTCCCGCACCTAGCGGACACCCTGCTGACCCAGTTCCTGGTGGGCCTACGAGAGCCCAAGCGCCAGAGGCTGGTCAGCCAGGAAGACCTGGACCTGGATAAAGCGGTCCGGGAGGCCTCAGGGTACGAGAAAGCCCACAAAGACCGCCGAGTCAAGGCGGTCCACCGCACTCAAGTTACCGTCGGGTCTGATGCCTCGGACGAGGACGACGTCCTACAGGTTCGCCAACGACCCGCCACCTCCAAACTGGGCAAGACTTTGACCCCCCTGAGCAAGGCTTCGACCACACCGGCCGCGTGCACCAGCTGCAGGGAAGGCCACGAACGCCGGTCATGCTGATTTCGAAATGCGATCTGCTGGGCCTGCAGCAAATCGGGACACATCACCAGGGTCTGCCGCTCCAAAGGGCCCCGCCCAAAAGCGACTGCGCACCAGACCTCGCCGGAACAGCCCATCGACCTTTACTCCATCTCGGCCAGCTTCCCGCAACACCAGGTCTGTAACTTGCCCCTGGACGGCCCCCGAAAAATGCATGTCATGGTTCTCATAGAAGGGTCCCCCTGCTGCATGGAGATCGACACCGGGTCGACATACTCCATTATCTCCGCGGATATGCTCCGCACGCTGTGTCCCCGAGGAGGGGGGCTCCCCTTCAGAAGTCACAGGGTTTTAGGTTACGGGACTTCAATAAAAACCCCGTGGCGGTGCGGGGCTGGGGCAAGTTCCGGGTGCAGTTCCAGGACTTTAAGGGCACCCTAGATCTGCTGGTGGTCGATAGGCCTCTCACTAGCCTGCTTGGACTCTCTTGGTTCGAGGCCCTGGGACTCTGGATGAATGGGATTCACCAGATTGGAGCGCGAGACTTTGGCACGGTGTGCGCGGAATTCCCCCGAGTCTTCGACGGCTCGCTGGGATGGTACACAGGCCCCCCCATATCCCTGGACCTAGATCCGGCGGTGCGGCCTATCCGCATCAAGGCCCGGCTACCACCCATCACCATGAAGCCGAAGATTGAGGCAGAATTAGACCGCCTCGTAGAACAAGGGGTCCAGGAACCAGTCACGTCGGCCCGGTGGGAGACCCCAATTGTCACCCCAGTTAAGCCGAACGGGGAAGTACGCATTTGTGCGGACTACAAATGCACTTTAAACAAAGCCCTACAAGCTCACGCGTACCCGGTGCCGGTGGTGAGCCATGTGCTGGCGGCTTTGGCGGGGCCCCGGGTATTCGGCAAATTGGACTTGGCCCAGGCGTATCAACAGTTACCGGTTGATGCCGCCACGGCGGAGGCGCAGACTATCGCAACAAACAAGGGGGCGTTCAAGGTGCACCGCCTACAGTTTGGGGTCTCAGTCATGCCCGGTATCTTTCAATCTTTTACGAATTCACTCTTAAAAGGGATCCCCGGAGTTCAGCCATTTCTAGATGATGTGCTGATTGCGGGGGAGCCGGGTAGTCATTCCCAAACCCCTAAGGGAACGGGTTCTCACGGCCCTGCACGAGGCACACCCGGGGGTCGTGTGCATGAAGGCCCTGGCCAGGAGCTACGTTTGGTGGCCAGGGCTCGATAAAGACATTGAGGGGGTAGTACAGAGGTGCCAGCCATGCCAGGCCACACGGCCAGAGCCCCCCCCCTGAGCCCTTGAAAGGGCCTGGGAATCCTCACACAGGCCCTGGTCCAGGTTGCACTTGGACTTTGCGGGACCTTTCCAGGGCCAGCTGTTCTTCATACTGGTAGACTCCTACAGTAAGTGGTTGGAAGTGGTCCCAGTCTCTTCAACGTCCTCCAAGGCGGCCATCTGAGCAATGTGGCGGATCTTCAGTGCCCAGGGGATCCCCGACACACTGGTCATGGACAAGAGGACCGCCTTTACCTCCACAGAATTCCAGGACTTCACGAGGTACTACGGCATCCGCCACGTCCGGTCGGCCCCGTTTCACCCCGCGACCAACGGCCAGGCGGAACGAAAGACGCCCTCCGCTGCCTGGACTTGTCGGACTGGGACTAGAAACTAGCGTCTTCCCTGTTTGGCCAGCGGACTATGCCACACTCCACTACGGGGCGCAGTCCGGCGGAATTACTTCTAGGCCGCCACCTGGCGACCCGGCTGGATCGGCTGCACCCCGATCGGGCTTCGCTGGAGGCCCCAAGCACGGAGATGCACATGGCTGCCAGGGGGTTCTTCCCAGATGACCCTGTGTATGCGTGGAACTACGCCAGGGGCCCCACCTGGGTCCTGGCTCGAGTCATCCGAGTTAAGGGCCCCCGATCGTACAAGGTCTCATGTGAGGACCGACAAGTGCTACACCGGCACATCGACCAACTATGACGCCGGACGCTACCATTGGACCCCGAGGACTCGGAACTGACCGAGGTTCCAGAAACCTCGCAAAGGGCCCCACTGTCGGGGACCGTACCACGACTTGCACCCGAGGCCGACCCGAGGCCTTCCCCCGCGGGGGAACCAGAGACACCTCTTCCGGAGGCGCGGGAAACACCGGCACCTCCCGCACCTCCCTCAGGCAGCTCGCCGCCAAGGGCTCCCGGAGGAGAATCCGCAGTCGCCCCTGAACCGCATCGCTCGACCCGCATCAGGAAGTCACCAGCTTACCTGAAGGACTTTGTCTGTGGGTGCATTGCAGACCAAGGGGGGAGGGGTGTAGTGTATCCAGCCCTGACAAGGCCGGGCATGTCCAGACTTGCCCAGGGACAAAACCTCAAGCTTCGTATCTAAAGACAATGGGCCAGAAGGATGGCTAGGTCCCAAACCGTGAGGCCAATAGGTCTCTCGGTTACTGTAAATAGCCTATCGGGGAGTGGGTTGTGTTTTGGTGGTGGGTATCCAGCCAAAGGTGTCTTTTGTTCCGGACTAAATAAAGGTATGCTTAGCTGAATCACTCTCTGTGTGCATACTTTTCACATTATTTTACTAATTTTATTAATTTTCTCTTGTTAATGTTTTTATACTATTCCTATGTTATTACTGTTTTAATCCTTCTTATATCAGAATTGTACTGTTTTACTGGCCCTTGCAGGGATAAATTTGATCAGATTGGTAAGCTGCATCGAGTCTCCACTGGGGAGGAAGGCAGGGATAAATGCAGTAAAATACAACAATAAAACAATGCAAATCCTAAAACACGGGCTGACATTGCTGATGCTGAATGGAATGTCAAGGTTAAGCAGACAGAGGTGGCAAAATTCTGTATAACAGTCTTGTATTTTGAATGTTTTTTAAATTAAAATGCAGACCCCGAATATAACAACAAGATGGGGTTGGCATAGTTTACGTCTCAGCTTACGATGCACATGGAGCTTCTTATATGGCCAGAATTCAAAAACAAGCTGATAAAACGGAACACAGGCTATGGCAAATAAAATGCAAGTCTGAGGTCAGGCAGGCCAAAAGGGAATATGAGGAGCATATAGCAAAACACGTAAAAACCAACAATAAAACTTTCTTCAAATACATTAGAAACAGGAAACCAGCCAGGGAGGCAGTGGGGCCCTTGGACGACCAAGGGGTAAAAGGAGTATTGAAGGATGATAGGGAAATGGCTGAGAAGCTAAATGCATTTTTTGCCTCCGTCTTCACTGTGGAAGATGAGAAGTGCTTGCCCACTCCAGAACCACTGATTTCAGGAGGGGTGTTGAAAGACCTGAGTCAGATTGAGGTGACAAGAGAGGAGGTCCTAAAACTGATAGACAACTTAAAAACTGAAAAATCACCAGGCCCAGATGGCATACATCCGAGAGTTCTGAAAGAACTCAAATGTGAACTTGTAGATCTCATGACAAAGATATGTAATATTTCCTTAAAATCTGCCTCCATTCCTGAGGATTGGAAGGTAGCTAATGTCACTCCCATCTTTAAAAAGGGTTCCAGAGGAGATCCGGGAAATTACAGGCCAGTCAGTCTGACGTCGATACCGGGTAAATTGGTGGAAACCATTATTAAGGAAAGAATTAGTAGGCACATAGATGAACAAAACCTATTGAGGCAGACTCAGCACGGTTTCTGTAAGGGAAGATCTTGTCTCACTAACCTGTTAGTGTTCTTTGAGGGGGTGAACAAACATGTGGACAAGGGGGATCCAATAGATATTATTTACCTTGACTTCCAGAAAGCTTTTGATAAAGTTCCTCATCAAAGGCTCCTAAGTAAGCTCAAAAATCATGGGATAGAAGGACAAGTCCTTTTATGGATCAAAAACTGGCTAGTTCATAGAAAACAGAGAGTGAGTGTAGGTGGGCAATTTTCTCAGTGGAGGGTGGTAAGCAGTGGGGTACCGCAGGGATCAGTACTTGGTCCACTGCTTTTTAACTTGTTCATTAATGATTTGGAGATGGGAGTAAGCAGTGAAGTGGCTAAATTTGCGGATGATACAAAGTTGTTCAGGGTGGTGAAAACCAGTGAGGATTGTGAGGCACTCCAAGGGGATCTGTCAAGGATGGGCGAGTGGGCGTCAACATGGCAAATGGGGTTCAATGTGGCCAAGTGCAAGGTGATGCACATTGGAGCCAAAAATCCTAAATATAAATACACATTGATGGGGTCTGAACTGGCAGAGACTGAGCAAGAGAGAGATCTTGGAGTTGTAGTGGATAACTCACTGAAAATGTCGAGACAGTGTGTGACTGCAATAAAGAAGGCCAATGCTATGCTGGGGATTATTAGGAAGGGTATTGAAAACAGATCAGCCAATATAATAATGCCCCTATATAAATCAATGGTGAGACCTCATTTGGAATACTGTGTGCAGTTCTGGGCACCACACCTTAAAAAGGATATTATAGCTTTGGAAAAAGTGCAGAAAAGGGCAACTCGAATGATAAAAGGGTTGGAACACTTTCCCTATGAGGAAAGGTTAAAGCGCTTAGGGCTCTTTAGCTTGGAGAAAAGACGACTGAGGGGTGACATGATCGAGGTTTATAAGATTATGCATGGGAAAGAGCAGGTAAAGAAAGAGGTACTTTTCTCCCTTTCTCACAATACAAGAACTCGTGGGCACTCCATGAAACTGCAGAGCGGTCGGGTTAGAACGGATAAAAGGAAGTACTTCTTCACCCAAAGAGTGATTAACACATGGAATTCACTGCCACAGGAAGTGGTGGGTGCTACAAGCATGGACGGCTTCAAAAGGGAATTAGATAAGCATATGGAGCAGAGGTCCATCAGTGGCTATTAGCCACAAGGTATAGCTAGGGGCTCTGGGGCAAGTGATGCTCTGTCTTCTTGGTGCTTGGGGGGGGGTCAACAGTGGGAGGGCTTCTAATGTCCTGGCCCCACTGCTGGACCTCCTGATGGCACTGGTATTTCTGGCCACTGTGTGACACAGAGTGTTGGACTGGATGGGCCTTTGGCCTGATCCAACATTGGCGTCTCTTATGTTCTTATGTTCTTAAGCGCTGGAAAGGATCCTTCATGTTCAGGATGTGTTGCTGGTGACCGAGATCAAGATAATTCATACCACAGTATTCTTCATGCCTATGTGTGGGTATGAAAGTTGGACAAGGAAGGAAGCTGAAAAGTACAGGGTCCAGACGTGTTGGTAAGTGAAACAGCTCATAGTTTATTTCAGCTCGGGAAAACAAGACAAAGAAAGCAGGACCGGTGGCCTGTTTATATTCCCATTGTGAACCACACCCAAACACACACCGACAGCCGTGATAGGATTATTTACAGTGCACTTGCATTCCATAGGTCACTCTAGGATCCTGACCGCCCAATAGGGTGCATTCTAGGATCCGTGCTGTCTATTGCCTAAGAGAGCGAAGCTTAAGCCGTTCGCATGGCTGTGTGAGGGCCCAACTGCGTGTGCGGTCTATGTAAGAACACAACAGAAGCTGACAGGAAGAAAGTGTCTGGTGAGGTAGCCGTGCTGGTCTGAAGCAACAGATCAAAGTGAGCCCAGTCAGGCACCTCTAAGACCAACAAAGTTCTGTTCTGGGTGGAGGCTTTTGTGCGCGTGCGCACTTCTTCAAATTCATTGAAATAGACTTCCTCAGGTCTTACATATAGATGGAAAGAGGGTGAGATGGGGCGGTTAGTGGCCAGGAAGGGCTAGTTAGGTTTAAGATGCATAAATAACTGAGCAATAAGTCTAGCTAAGATTGGACTGAAGCAGTTGGTAAGACCTGTGAATAGCAGCAGGTTAGTAAGACCATAGAAGAGTTAACAAGCAAAGGTGAGAACAAAGTCTGAGTCCAGTGGGATCTTTAAGACCAACAAAGTTTAATTCTGGGTATGTGAGAACTAGCATGTGACTAGCACACTTCTTCAGATACATTGAAAGAGACTTCCTCAAGTATTTACATATTGGGGGGGACGCACACAAATGAGTTAGTTCAAAGTTATTTCCCTAGAAGCTGAAATGAGGAGACCGTGGCTATCATTCTTTGGCCACATTATGGGAAGACAAGAGTCACTGCTAGGAAAAGTGGAGGGCAGCAGGAAAAGAGGAAGGCCCAACATGAGATGGATTTGACCCAGTCAAGGACGCCACGGCCCGCAGCTTGCAAGACCTGAGCGAGGCTAACAATAGGGCATTTGGGGGCTCATTAATTCACAGTGCAACCATAGGTTGGAGGTGGCTGCTTGACGGCACATAAAACACACACACACACACACACACAAATATGATTCCTTCCACCTGCAGCCTGAAGTGGTGCAGTCCAGAATTCTGTTCCCCTCGTTTTGCTGAACTCGGGGCCGACCTGCACTTGCACCAGAGTGTGCTGGTCAAATCCTGAATCAGGAGAACAGCCTCTGTGCCACCTGAATGCAGAGGGGAAGTTACATTTTCTCTGCTCCTCTGTGTTAAATGCTCCCTGCAAGTAGAAAACCAGCCCAACAGGCAAAGGGATGAGCTTTCTTCCTGATGGTCTAGTTTTCTGCAGCCAGTTGGCCGTCTTAATGGCAGGGTATTCAGTGGAATAAATTACAAATATTAAGCTATCTGGGGATAATTTTTGTGTGTAATAATTTGTTTCTAAGTAACTCCTGTAACCAACTTCTAAAGTTATAAGCCTTAGAATCTTTCATGTGCTTTATAAGCTTTCATATGCATGCAGAATTAAACTTTGTTGGTCTGAAAGGTGCCACTGGACTCAAACTTTGTTCTATTCCTTTAGACCAACACAGCAACCCACCTGTATCTATTATAGGCCTTAATTAGTTTTATAAGAATTCATGGAAAGAGTATGGTAATTTTGTTGGAATGCCTAGTGTCGTAAGAATGCACCTGCAGCACTTGTCTAAACTAACCCTGTATAGTGTTACCTGTACCTCTAGATTCGTAATGGTCTGGTGTGTGCCCCTTACCAAGGCGGGTAGAATGTTAAAGGAAAGTTAGCTGGAATGTACACAGGTTATTTAAACAATAAAATAGTTTATTAGCTAAAGACATGCAAGCAATACAAAACAAAATACTTACTTCAAAGGAAAAAAACACAGTCAGTCTATATATATATATATAGAACAAAGATTTCCCCCTGCAGCAGAAGTTTCTGGACTGGCCCAGAGAGATCACGAATGGCAAAGCTTTCGTCTCTGGATCTCTGAGAGTCAGTCCTGAAATGAAGCTTCTGCTCTCCTTTTATACCATATTGGTTCCATACATTTCAACAGAGCCATAGAAATCATAAACTGCATCAATTAATCTAACTGCCCTGTTAATATGGGCCATCAGGGCTTAAGAGATGTTCACACATTCCAGAGGCAATGGGGCACCCTGATGCTCCTTTGCAAAACCAGGATCACGAAACTGCGGAGGAAATCGGGCGAAGCCGTGAGTCAAAATGCAGCCCCGCAGCCTCGGGTGTGAAATTGACATGTTTGTGTCAGGGCAAACGGTGGCTGCGCTGCAGGGCAGCTCTAGTGAGAAATCGCCCTCAAAGTTTACTGGGAATCTAGTGTAACTGCCTGTCAGAGTCCCGCAGCAATCAGTTCTCAACAACATTCCTTCAGAAAGGTTCAAGTTTATTGAGACAGTAAAGGCAAGTCATCTGTGCATACACTCTGTGTCAGAACTGATTGCAAGCGTGCAAAATGGTGTGAGACCCTTGAGTTAATCCACTCTCTGTCTAATAGTCTTTTATGAAAGCTTTATTAAAAACAGAGATTTAGATGTGCACAAGAGAGATCTCTTGTTCGGACTAAATTACAGACCAAGGGTTAGGTATTGTATAGGCAATAGGTCAGTGTCCCATAATGCAATGGTCATGCAGTGGGCATTCACCCTCTCATCCTCTTTCACTCCCCCCCCCTTCATACTACACAGCACTACAAAACTTTATTATCCAGCAACAGATGTTTCTCCAAGGATGAGAGGCTCCCGATGGCCAGAAATCTTGGGGCCTGTTCTCATGGGAAAGTTGTTACAAGCAAAGCTAACCTAATTCCCGCCACACATACACACAGATATATGGCATTCACACCTACTCCTCCCATCCCTTGGAATTTATGGCAGAGAGGACTAGGAAGGGATGAGACCAAATGGTCATAATGACCCAAAAGTGAAAGTAAACTACAAAGATGGAAACAAATGAAACAAATGAAGACATTAGTCAACATGACAATCAGCAAAGCCCGATTCTGACAAATGGGTAGTTACACAAAAGTCAAAGGGATACCCTAATGGGTCTGAGCCAATCAGGGAATAAGCTAAACCCCGCCTAAGCTAACAAGTTTTCGTTCCCAGCGAAAGCAGCAGCAAGGTACCAAGGTCACCGGCCTAAGCTAGTGGATAAGACGAGACAGGAAGAAATGAAAGCTAAGATTCCATTACAGCAACAGACTATCCATCAGCTTCTCCCCCCTCCACCAGCTATGATGGTGGCCGAGCTGACACTGCCTTATGGCACATACATCCTACATGGGGAGGGGCTGTGGCTCAGTGGAAGAGCCTCTGCTTTTCATGCAGAAGGTCCCAGGTTCAGTTCCCACCATCTCCACCTGAGACCCTGGAGAGCCGCTGCCTGTCTGAATAGACAACACTGAAATAGATAGACTGATGGTCTGATTCTGTATAATGTTGTTTCATCTGTATTTAGCATTCATGTATGTGTGTACATCTGTTTGTAAGAAGCAGCCAATGTTCATTCAGTTTACAAATTATACTGGGGTCCAGTACCTGGTTAAATCACCAGTTCAGCTGTACATGCATTGAATGAAAAATGAAAATCACTCAACAGACCTATAAAGAAAAACCAAGTGCAAGATTGTACATGTGCTCACTGTAATTTGTGAACAGGGATAGTGTACATTTCCACTGCATTTGAAAACTATAGCGGAAGATCTGTATTGCTCGGGAAACAGTTTTTGAAGGAAGCTTGCTCTCCATTACTGAACTACTGATGAAGCCCTGATTAGTTTCCAAGAAATCCAGGTTTGAGCAGCTGATTAAATATTGACTTGGGTGTGCTGAACCAGAATGCTGGCCAGAGATTTAGGTGCCCTGGAGGACTATCCATGAGGGCTGAACTATAGTGGGAAAAGGGGAGGAGACAGACCCTAAATAGCACCCCTAGCAGCTGTATAGAAGGTGAGCAGAATGTTGAGCTGGTAAAACATTTTTTGTGGCCCTGCAAGACCTTCAGACGAAAGTGAAAATGTGTGCAGTGTGAGACTACACAGAGATTCGGAAGGCTTACGATAATTGTGTATCAGGCTATGGCTCCTCACAGACTTCTCCCATTGTTAACAAAGTTTTATGGATTTTCCTTTGATTGTTTCCTGGGCCCCCAGATCCGGGCTCAGCTGTATTATTACATCCCCTACACCAGGGAAGTTAATTCTCTTCCCAGCTGGTATTCTGACTGGGCTGCTGCACTCTCTGAGACGATTTCACTACAGCACAGGCCTGGAATGGCCTCGCCACGCTGGCTATTGAATTTACATAACGATTTTCAGATGTTTCTCGTTTCATCCCATTTACAAAGCCTCTGCTTGTCTGGAGAAGCCAGTGCCCCCGGGCTGGTTGTAAAATAAGGTGGCATCCCTAAGCTGATTAATTTGGCAGTCGATATTCCATGTTCTTGGCCTCCACTTCATCCTTTGAAGACCATATCCAGGCGCTAAAGTTGTTATTAGAATAACCAAAGAAAGGAGCTGACAGGACATCTATTTGCATATATCTTAAGTGATGTTCTAAAGTGATGCTGCTGAACTCTCAGGAGAGGAGGATGAGAAGTTGTCTGTCCGTCGTCACACCCCAGAACAAAGACCCAAGGTACCAGTCCATGGGCTGAACTTAAGGGCTGATCTTAGGGTTGCCTCCTGCTGATAGCCTGCCACCTCTCTAAGCAGGAGAATTAAAAAATAATAATCTATGGTCTTACCATAGATTTTTGGGAGAATCTTAGCCCTACCCAGGTGTACTCAAAAGTGATACAGTGACGTTGTCCTCCTCCAGCCCTCCTGCTAGTTCACAGGCTGAGCCTGGCAACCCATTGCATTCTCGGGGCTGCCAACCCTCAGCCAGGGTCTGGAGAATTACAGCGGATCTCTGGATAACACAGATCAGTTTCCCTAGATAAATGGTTTGCTTTGGAGAGTGGACTGTATTGTATTATACCCCACTGAGGTTCCTCTCCTTCCCAAACTCCGCCATCCCAGACTCAGCCCCCCCTAATCTCTGGACTCGACCCTTCTCAGCATCCTTCCTCTTTTCAAGTGTGGGTGGCCACTAATGGCCATGTAAGGGCTTAGGGATGCCATTTTAAAGACTTCCGGTTTCGGCGACTCGCAGACGGGTGTGCTCCATCATAGCTCTGATGTGAGCGCCCTGCAAACATGCCGATGGGGGGGTCCAAGTTGATCTTGGACCCTCCCCCCAGACCCCTTGTAGGGGAGTCTCAGCCTGGGGCACAAGAGGTGCCTCTACCAAGGCAGAACTCAAAGCATTGAGGCCCCTTTTTGCCCCGATAGGCCCCCACGACATGGAGCCAGCATGGCAATAAGAGGTGCACACTGGACAAAATGCACAAGGATTCCGAGAAACGATCCTCTCTACATGCCAAGTGAACACAAGTACAAACGTGAGTGAAGCCATGATCCAGCAAACAATCGATAAATAGCTACTAGTAAAGCCGCCCCAAACAAGCGGAAGGGGGAGGGGAATGCCTGATCCCAAAATGACTGAGTTTAAAGCAGGAGGCTGAAAGGGTGGCTCGAAGGAAGGAGATTGTGATGAAGTGTGCAGCGGAACAGCAAGAAAATGATAAATTCCAGACTTACGGAGAACTTTTAAACTTTCCTCATGTGTAAACAATGACACAGCAAGCAGAAAAAATGGTGTCAAAAGCGAAACTTATAATACGAACTGCCAGCGCAGCATCACTGGCTACCAGACCAGAAGTAACCACAGACTTTCCCAAACTGACTCCTGTAGCTTTGCACCCTCTACTGGATCAGATGACTACCTTTAGCATCAAGCTAGATACATTGCAAAAGGAACTCAAAGAAATTTCAGCGAGAAAGAAATAAAGCGAATGTTCCGGAAGCAACAACAGAAAGGAGAAGATGGACCTGAGAAAGTGGAGGAGAACAAAGACACAGAAGAAGAAGAAAAGAAAGATGGGGAAGGCTGTGATACCATCTCGAAGAGTTTGGCAAAACTCTTTGATCCTGATGCAGAACTAGGGGCTATTGCCCCTAAACTATCTACAAACTAATTCAGACTTTGATAAGAGGAAATTGCAAAACAGATTAACTCTGACAGCCTGTTGTTTATTGTTAACGCATAACTTTAATTCTATGGTATTTACACCTTAGTTAAAGAGATTGTGATTGCTTGCTTGACACTTTTGCATTAGTAATCTTCATGTTTTACTACTAAGATAACAGAGATGTATCAACAACCTTATATTTCTGTATTATGGATCCTTGTTACTCTTTATTTTAGGTTGTTCCATTACCTTGACCCTGTAGTTTTGTAGATTAGAAAATTAAAACAAATTAAAAGACAAATTTAAAAGACAAAAAGAATGTCTTTGCAAGTGAGGTAGTCGTGTCATACTTTGGTCCACACAAAGAAACTTTTGGTGGATGCCAGCACTGTTGGCCTGGGAGCTGTTCTCACACAGACTGATCCACATGGTCAGGTTTATACCACTGTTTGTGACAAAAAAGCTCTCTCGCCCACTGAACAATGGCATTCCCAAACAGAGAGGGAGGCTCCTAGGATGTATGCTCTCATTTTCATCTGTACATATATATATGTCCATTCACGGTTAACTGATCATAACTGTTAGAACCCATGTTTAAGAATTTGTCTTTTCAGCCACCAGTTTACATTGAACAGTGGATTCTCACATAGCAAGGATGTGATCACAACGTCATTTATCGACATGATAAAGACAATCCAGCAGACTATTTTTCAAGACATCCATCCTCATTGCCAGTGTTGTGTTCTTAATGCTCGGTATCAAAATAAGGAGGCAGCATAGTTTCAAAGAGGAACACAATTTAAAAGTCCAGTTCTTTCTCTGTCTGGAGCTAAAGTTTGGTATAGAGCCAGTTTGGTATAGTTGTTAAGTGTGCGGACTCTAATCTGGGAGAACCAGGTTTGATTCCCCACTCCTCCACTTGCACCTGGCTGGATAACTTTGTACAAGCCGTAGTTCTGATAAAAGCTGTTCTTGAAAAAGAGAAGTTTCTGTCAAGAGCTCTCTCAGCCCCACCTACTTCAACAGGGTGACTGTTGTGGGGAGGGGGAGGGAAAGGAGTTTGAAAGCCACTCTGAGACTCCCTTGGGTAGTGAAGGGCAGGGTATAAATCCAATCTCTTCTTCTTCTTTTTCTTCTTCTTCTTCTACAGTGAGTACAACTTCCTATCTCCCCCTTCTGTCCACAATAAGTCCTGTAGTGGTAGTCCAGCAGTCTGAAACACTGGCCTGGATTGAAGGAATGGAGCTGTCACAGCACCACAGACACAGCCCCCTAAGGAAGTCATAAATTGCCTGACAATGGCCATAGTAGGTCAACAGTCTGACTTAATAGCCACAGTTATAATATTCTCCATTCCTGATACTCAACCCCTAAAGAGGCTTGTGTTCGGTCAGGCTAACATGGAAAATATTGATTCAGCCAGATATAGATTCTGGATATTGTTCATCTATCCAAAATGGCCAAGCCCCCAAAATCCCAAAAATATTTGGGATTTTCGCAACCGCTGGATAGACAAAATTAAAGGGCATTTAAAGGGACCGCCTTCTCTAAGCCATGAAATTCTGTGGCTTGGAGTACTCTGAAGGCAATTAAAGGGATCGTGTTTAAAGTTGCATGGCTTGGAGAAGGAATTTAAATGTTCCAGGGGAAACGGAAATGTGGAGAAAATGGCTGCTTTGGAGGGTGGACTCTATGGCATTATACCCTGCTGAGACCCTTTCCCAAATCCCACCCTCCCCAGGCTCCACTGCCAAAATCTCCAAAATTTTCCAACCTGGAGCTGGCAATTGTAAGTATTTGTAGATAGAAGGCTCTTAAACGTGGAAGTTCTCATTTGCTACTATAGTTGCTGCAGGCCTTTAGGAAAACCAGGAGAAATTCTTTGTTGTTCAGTTTGTGTTTTCTAAAAGCTTGGTTTTTCTCCACCTTCTAATTTGCAAGTGCACTTGTTCTTGTCACTTCAGAGTAGCTATTATTTTGTTGAAAATGGCTGTTCTCCCCCCTTTAATCCTCTGATTATTCTACATCCTCATTTTTAGTCTCAAAAATTTTGTCATGCCTAATAACCCATCGTTGTTCCACCAGCATCTTGGGCTAGTCTGTCCCTATTAGCCGAGGAGCGTTGTCAGAGACCGTCCCCTTGGGCTGAGCGCCTTGCTGCCTTCATTCAATTTAAACCTGTCAGGAAGATGGAATTCCACCTACTGGAATGGAACCAGCATTTCATGGGCTTTGCTTTGAGCAGAGGTCGAGAGAATTTAAAGTCAAAACTTGGTTACTGAAAAAGGACATTTCATTAACGTCTTACCAAGTGCCAGATGCGATTGACTTTATGTAGTATCTTACCCTAGGAATAGATAGATTGAAATCCAGGGGGCAGAATAAAGTGATACTGTTTGGAGCAAGTAAATGGTTGAATGGCAGAGTGTACAATCTCCAAGTAGCAAGACTTGTCAAAACATTTCTCTCAAGCGAGGCCCTCCAAATTCAACTCTGGGTTTTTTTTCTTTCTCTAGGAAGAATTCAGTGGCTCCTAAGAAATGTTCTTGCTGGGAATAAAAGGTTTATTTTTTCTTCATTAGCTTGCATGGAGGTGTCAAAGTAGGGTTCCCAGACTCCAGGTGGGGCCTGGAGATCTCCTGGAATTCCAACTGATCTCCAGACTACAGAGATCAGTTCCCCTGGAGAAAACGTCTGCTTTGGAAGGTGGACTCTGTGGCATTGAGAGCCAGTTTGGTGCAGTGATTAAGAGCAGCAGACTGTAATCTGGAGAGCCGGGTTTGATTCCTCCCTTCTCCACATGAAGCCAGCTGGGTGACCTGGGGTCAGTCACAGTTCTCTCAGAGCTGTTCTCTCAGGGGCAGTTCTCTCAGAGCTCTCTCAGCCCCACCTACCTCACAGGGTGCCTGTTGTGGGGAGAGGAAGGGAAGGAGATTGTAAGCCGCTCTGAGACTCCAAGTGAAGGGTGAGGTATAAATCCAATCTCCTTTTCTTCATTGTACCCTGCTGAGGTCCCTCCCCTCTCCATACCCCACCCTCCCCAGGCTCCACCCCAAAAATCTTCACGAATCTTCCAACCTGGAGTTGGCAACCATATGGCAAAGTCATCGTTTATCATGCGTCCACTTAAAAGACTTTTGGTGTACACTCTAAAATGTAATGTGTGAAGTGATGAGACTCTGCTCAAGTTCTCTCAAGCAGCAGAGGAGGAGGTAAACCCGTGGGAAACTTGCATTTCACTTGTGAACATTTGATACCTTGCCATTATGGCAAATGGCCTGTGCTGCTGGTGGGTTATCTGAGGCAAAGAGAGGATCTGTGCTGGCTATCTGTCTGCTTCTGGACACAACTCCCAAGTGCTGATCCTTACCTTAAAGGCCCCAAATGGCTCAGGGACAGGGTAATTTGAAGGAACCCCTTCTCTAGTGCTGTCCAGCCCACCCATTAAGATCCTTTCCCCAAGCCCAAGTGAGGCAGGTGGCAACCAGAGACAGCATTTTCAGTAATGGCCCCTTACCTTTCAAATGTCCTTCTCCTTGAAGATTGCTTGGCACCATCCTTTAAGCTCTGGGTTGGGAAGTACCAAGAGATTTGGGGTTGAAGCCTAGGAAGGATGGGGGTTGGGGAGGGGAGGGACCTCCTGCAGGGTACAATGCCATAAAGTCCACTGTACAAATCAGCCACGTCCTATGGAGGAACTGATCTCTATTATCCCAAATGGCAGAAGATTTCAGGTCCTACCTGTCAGACCCCAGTCCAGTTAGGCTTTAAAGGTAAGTACCAACACCTTGAAGTGAACTCGGTATGCTATTGGCAGCCAGTGGAGTGCCTCCAGCGTAGGCTGGATGTGCTCCCATCTAGGAAGACCCACCAAAAGCCTAGCCACAGCATTCTGTACTAGCTGCAGCTTCTGGATTTGTGACAAGGGCAGCCCCATGTAGAGAGCGTTACAGGCATCAGCAACATTCCCATGCCACTTTTGGGGAAAACATGTAAGTGATGCTGAGTAGCAAAGCCATACACTTTCCAGCATTTCCTAGAGCTACCCAATGTCACTTTCGGGATTTTCCCATATGTGACTTAGCAATGCCACCAATATAGCTATTTTTTTCACACACACACACACACTCCTGCTAGGGATGCCAGCCTCCAGGTGGGACCTGGGGATCCCCTGGAATTACAGCTCATCTCCAGACTACAAAGATCAGCTCCCCTGGAGAAAACTGGATGCTTTGGAGGGTGGGCTCTGTGGCATTGTCCTGTACTGAGGTCCCACAGTGGTTGGCAAAGGGAGACCTGCCAACCCTATTTTACATCTACAGCTTATGATAACTATTATTAATTTATTTATTTTTCCTTGTGAGGCACCTCAAATGGGTCCCCGGGAAATCGGCATGCAAATCCCCTACTATGGCCCTCTGGGATTGTTTCAGGTCAGGAGCACCGCATTGGGTGTGAGGAAACTGAGGCTTCAGTCAGACGCTTAGTTTGATCCAGTGTGGTCCAGCTTCTAATGGATCCAGATTTTTTTTTGTAACATAGAGTTTTTATTGAATCTCCACCCTTAACCTGCTTCAATGCACTTTCACCCCATGGTTGATTGATCAGACACTGCAGCCATGGTGTGAGGTGGTCTGGCAGGTTTTTTTAACCATTTGTCTTTTGAGCATGCGCATAAGCACTTATGGGAAACGGTGTTTCAAACTCCTGGCAGAATGGCAGCAGCTGGTGGCCAATGGGATTGCTGGAGGAGGCTGCTGGAATATGTAGTTCAGTATGAAGGAAGCATTTTTGAAACTCCTTTTGATAAATCCAACATTTCAAACATTTCAAAGCCATGGTGGGAGAGAACAGAGAAGCCTGATCCTGTGTCCTGTGTGCTGCTGGCATTTTTATTTAAAAACTTGGTGTGAAACTGGAATCATAGGCATCATACTCAGATTGCCCCCACCCCTCCCTCCCTCCCTCCCTCTCTGAAAAAGTCATCTTTTCAATGAATCCCTTCCCCACCCTGTGGCATAGAAAAAAGTACACAGGTGTCTTTCTTTGGAAGTTTTTGAAAAAAGAAAACACAGTTTTGAGAAGCTTCTCTGTGTGTGTATGTAAGAGAGAGAGAGAAAGAGAGAGAGAATATGTAGTTATGCACACCTCGCTAACTGCCTCAAGAAAAGCAC
Organism: Gekko japonicus; assembly: GCF_001447785.1. Classification (NCBI taxonomy): domain Eukaryota; kingdom Metazoa; phylum Chordata; class Lepidosauria; order Squamata; family Gekkonidae; genus Gekko; species Gekko japonicus. The sequence goes on from NW_015163120.1 coordinate 396,001, forward strand.
CCCAAACTGGAAAGGAACATTCAGACTTCCCAAGTGGCTCGAGACCGTGATGGATTGATCAGACACACGGAAATGAGAGGTGGAACCACATGCATCAGCAAGGACTGGACTTTCCCCTGTGCCAAATAACTCCAGCTCAAAGACAGGTCAAAATGGGTGTCCACAACTGGGGAATGGAAGACAGATGTTGCTGTCTGGATATGCATTTTAAATCCAGAAGGGAACAGTGATGACACCAGATCAAACAGCACATCTGATCACAGCCTTAAATCCCCGTAACCTTACCCTGTAGCATCCATCCAAACCAGACCTCTGCCAGCCCCATTTTTAAAGAGAGAAAAAATGCTAGGAGGCCTACGCAATAGAGTTCTATCACGGGTAAATCACAGGGATTTCCAGCATTATGGTTAAAAATTATGATAAGAATATAAAAATTCTCTCCAACTCAGCTGAAATCCACTTTACTTGACTCAGCTGGGCTCCTTATACAGCTAGGCAATAGGAACTAGGTTGGAAGAAAGCAATTCCCACCCTCAAAAAAAAATTCCAAAATAATCTTTCAGTGAGTAATAATACCAAAAAGATATAAGCAACGAAAAGAGCCAAATGCTGCAGGAGTGTAATCTCCACTGGAAATAGACCTTCATTAATAATAAACTGCACCACATGTTTATTTGGGTTGTTTTATATTTTTCCTTATAGCAAACTATTCCTGTGTGAACAATTCCTTCAAAACTACATGCAAAGACCAAGTAATGATGTTGCAGCACAATCATATTTCAAAAGCTAAATTACTTGTTTTGCAAAAAAAAATAAAAATTGCCTGTAATAATCCCCCATTTCTAACACATAATTGTTTGGTCAATACTTTTATACCAAGAAAAATGTACAGTCCCTTTAGTATCACATACAGGAGTCTGGCACAATTGAAAATATAGATTGGTGGTTTACGCTTTTTCACCGAGATCCAGCCAGTGAAATCCAGCCAGCATAAAACCACAGCCCCCAGCCTTCACAAAACACAAATCACTTGGCTGATATCATATTCAGAAAGGAATGTGCTGGTGGTGGCCAGGGAGGAGATTGCCTGAAATTGCCTGCAGGACAGTAGAAGGAGGGGTGCGGGGTGCACCACAGCCGTCTAGAGGTGGGAGCGGAGGCAAGGGACTGCTGAGTCAGGACCCGGCAAGCATGAGGCTGCTGACTGGCTCGGAAGCCACCCGGGTGATAGTGGCTCATACCAGGGACTTTTTATAAGCTCTGCTGTCTCTCTAATCCATGCCAGCATCAGCAGTGGGTGAGGTGGGGCAGGTGCCAAGTAGGGGGTGTGCATTTGGGTATATCCGAACCAAAAATATACCAAAAAAACCCACCTTATGGCTATTTTGAGGGTATATTTCAGTTTCCCAAATGTATCCGGGGTATTTTAGGAAAAATGGGGGGGGGATTCCTGGGGGGGAAAATACCCTGGATATATTCAGGAATTACTGGCCAAACCAGGCTGCCTAGCAGAGCCCCCAGCTGAGCTGACTGACGAGCTCTTTTGGACTGTCTGGTTTCAAGGGACCACCCAAAAGAGCCTCAGCTGAGCCGCCTCTCGGCTGTTTTTAGCAGCTTTGCTGCTGCTTTTTCTTCTTCTTGGTGCTTTTTGGTTCAGGGCTATTGGACTTCACAACAATTTGGGATTTCTGAAAAATCCCAGATCTGAATACTTTACTGGTATTGGGATCCGGGGGTCTGTCCCCCCCCCCCCCCAGGAATCCTGAATATTTCTTTTGGTTCAATAGACCTGAACCAAAAATACCAAGAAAAAAAATTGCACACCCCTTGTGTAGAGGTCCACCCCTGCCGGGAAATGATTGTGTTTCTTTTCTCAAATTTCAAACTTCACCCCTTAGTAAAGTGGAGACTGCCAACTTTCTTACATGATCGTAATGGATTATTGGAGAAAGCAAGCATTTGCAAGGCTCTCTCCTCGGGGGGTAGCTGTGGTTCAGGAGTGTAGCCAGAAAAGTTTGGGTGGTGGAGTGTTGGGAAATCTGGGGGGGGGGGAAGATCCCATTGTCAGGCAGGTGAAGAAGAGAAGGGTCTTTCCTTACCTGCCGGCCGCACTTTTTCACCTCAGGAGAAGGAGAGCCAGCTGGCCGGTACGTGCTCTCTGCATAACTGTGGTGAGGCCTGCCTGGCCCATCCACCCACTTGCTTGGCTGGGAGAGGGAGAGCCAGCGGACCAGCATGATTAATACTCGGGGAATATGCACTCTGTGCTATAGTAGTGGCAGGCCTCGCCCGCCCACTATTGTAGCAGAGAGCACATACTCACCGAGTATTAATCACACCAGCCGGCTCTCCTTCTCCTGTAGCGGTCGAGGTGAATGAGTGCAGCCAGCAGGTAAGGGCATGGACAGGGCCAGTGGGAGTTGTGGGGCGTGGGGCACGAGTGAAAGGGCACCGCCCCTAAATACCCCACTGTGGCTACAGGTCTGCTTTGGCTCAGTGGCAGAGCATCTCCTTTGCATACTAGAAGGTCCAAGGTTCAATCCCTGGCATCTGCAGTTGAAAAGATCAGTAGAAGGTGATGTGAAAGAGGCTGAGGGTCATGTTGCCCACTTTGTTCACCCCCCCTTTTGTTAATAGCAAATCAGTGAATATCAAGGAGATTTAAAAAAATCTACATGTCACAAACATCTGGCTGCCATCCTCCAGGTGGACCCTCGGGTCCTCCTGGAATGGCAAGTGGTCTCCAGACTATGGACGAAATGACCCAGAGGGCAGACTTTATGACATCACAGCCCCAGTGAACTCCCTCCCCTCCCCAAACTCTGCCCTCTGCAGGCTCCACCCCCAAATCTCCAGTAATTTCCCAAATCAGAGTTGGCAACCATGCACAGAGACAACAGGGAAAGGTCTTGCAAGGCCTGTGCTGAGCAGGGCTACATAAAAGTGTGGGTTGCTGGTGTCTAATGCTGACCGGCGTAATCTTTGTGGGGGCTCCGGGGCTGAAGACCCCACCGAAATTTCCTAGAAGCCCCGCCCACCGAGCAGAGCAGCGCCCCCTCCCCCCCTGCGGCCTGCCGGGGGAGCCCCGGCCTTGCCTTCCCCGGCCAGCTGGCTGGCTGGCGGGGGGCGATGCCGCTGTGCGCTGCAGCCGGCCCCTTTCTGTCCCAACTTTGCAAACTGCCCGCCCGCGGGGCGGAGGAAGAGAGCCGCTCTGAGGTCTGGCCCCAGCAGGCAGGCAGGCAGGGCAGAGGGGCGCCCCCGCCTGCCTGCCTTCTCCTCTATCCCCTCCGGGGCGGGGCACCGCTGCAGTGCTTCTCCCTCCTCCCTACACTCCCCTCCCTCCTTCCCTCAGCGCGGTGGCATGGCCAGAGTCTGAAGATGGCGCCGGGCGGGGAGCG
>NW_015163120.1:399468-399602 GCF_001447785.1 Gekko japonicus
CCCGCAGGTTCCGCTGTCCGGTGCGCCTCCTCCCGGGGGCCAGGGTGCACCGAGGGCGCGGAGAGGCTCCAGCAATGAGTGCAGCCCAGCACAGTCTACGGCTGCTGTTAGGGGGAGTTGCTCTCCTGCTGGTC
>NW_015163120.1:402792-440670 GCF_001447785.1 Gekko japonicus
TATGCCTGTCTGTTGGTCCACTTAGAAGTCTTGATCCTGGTTGTGTCATGGTTTGGTGTAGTGGTTAAGTGTGCGGACTCTAATCTGGGAGAACCGGGTTTGGTTCCCCACTCCTCCACTTGCACCTGCTGATGTGACCTTGGGTCAGTCACAAACTCTGGCACAGCCGTTCTTGAAAAAGAGCAGTTTCTGTCAGAATTCTCTCAGCCCCACCTACCTCACAGGGTGTCTGTTGTAGGGAAGCTCAGTATTTCTGTAAACAGTTGTAGGGGCTTTATTGCAATGTGGTATGGCCTGATATTATGTTCTTATTCCAGTGTGGGGTGTGTGGGGGGCTTTCTACGTTTCTAAGCAGTGTGCTACAGAAGAAAATAAATAAATAAATAGAGTGGCTGCCCACTCCTCCTTTTTAATCTCCACAACAACCCTGTAAGGTAGGATACATTGAAAAAGTGTGACGGGTCCAAGGTCAACCAATGAGCTTCATGACTCAGTGGGGATTTATTTATCCAGCTTGGAAGACTCTGAGTTGGTAAAAGAAGCATAACAATGATTGGATTTTTCATTTCCCTGTTCATGCAATGCTGGGAGCCAGTGTGGTGCAGTGGTTTAGAGTGTTGGACTAGTATCTGGCTAGACCCAGGTTTAAATCCTGACTTGTGCCGTGGAAACTTTCTGGGTGACCTTGGGGCAGTCACACGCTCTCTCAGCCCAGCCCCACCCCCCCCCCCCCGGGAAATTGGAAAGTCTACGCCCTTGGATAAGAGTGCCTGTCAGAATCGGACCCTTGCCTGAAGCACTGGGTCATTCTACTTGCAAGGTTGGCTCTCTGATGTACATACCAGCGATCCCTGGTGGTGGAAGGAGCACATCGAGCGCTGCCGTGTGGAGAGAGGGGCGTGCGCAGATGCCGAGCTCCGGCTCAGCGGAGCCGGAAAGGACGTAGGCCGGGCCGGAAGCAGGGCGGAGCTGCGCACCTTGGAAGAAGCTCCCCACCACCACGCCGGAAGAATAACAACGCCTCGCCAAGTCCGGAGACCCGACCAAGCTAAAAGCCGACCCGACGACAGCCGCCACAGGGGGGGGGGGGCTGGTAGGCTGTCCCACCCTGATACACTCACTGTGGCCCTAGTCAGGGAATATGGGTGATCAGCACCAAGAAATATGTAAGCCGCTCAGAGACCCCTAGCCAAGGGGTTCGAGCGGGATATCAAGCTGAAGGTAAATAAATAAATAAATAAATATCTTTGCTTTGCTGAATTCTATTATTGTTGCACTTGCTATTTCCTCCCCGCTTGTAGTTCCCAAGTCTCATGTAGCACCTGCTGGCAATGTATCAATCTGTTCCCAAGGTTCCTCCTCTGACATTCCTGAGGGAGGAGTGATTGAGACATGTCTGTGTGAACTTAGAATAGCTGCACTATTGTAACACTGTGTAAGGGAGCCTCCTCCGTAAAGGCCAGAAAGAATCCTCGCTGTTTCTATTTCTCAAGGCCTTCGAGAGAGAATCAAATGATAAACATTATCACCATTTTAATGGTATTAACCTGTCTAAATGCTATGTAACCATGACGTATGAATGAGGGCTGGACCAGAAGTCTTGTAGTTTCCAACTTTGTAATACTTGTCAGTTCTGTCAAAGAGTTTCAACTTTACTGCAACTTTCCTGACTTTCTAAATAAAGCCTGTTAAAGGACTTATGACATCTGAGAGTTACTGAGCAAGCTGACAGTGCCAAAGGAGTGCATGCCATTGTTCCCGGGGGGGGGGTGTCCTGAGGCATTCCTTGTACCTTCCTCTCCCCACACCTGGAATCTTGTGTTGGTGCCAGCTGCAGACAGTTCTGGCATGGCAAAGGAATTTTTTTTTTTGAAGTATTGCATTTATCCATATTTTTTTGGGAGGAACAGAATGCTGGGAAGTGGCCTTGCAGCATTTTCCACAACTGATCCCAAAATCTTGCCTGGATGCCGTCAAATCTGTTTTTCTGCAGATTGACACACTGGAGGCACTTTCTCATGGCACACATCTAGATCATAATGGATGCATGCAGGCAAAAAATATACTTAGCCATCTCTGGACCCAGCAAACTATTACAAATGATATTGAGCAAACTCTTACAAATGATAATGCAAATCAATTTTTAAAACTGTGCACGTGTATTAAACCAACAAAGATTTGGATTGTGACATTTGTTGGAGGATTAAATTTGTTGCATCAAAGTTACATTACATTTGTTGCATTAAAAAGGGCGGTGATGGACTTCTCACTATTAAAAATAAGGTTTTTCTTCTTCTATTAGCGTAGTTATGGCTCCATTAATCCAGTGTCTAGAGTTAAAATCAACTACCCTTCATTCTAGGAGCTGTGGTGGCTCAAGTGGTTAAGACGCTGAACTTCAGGCTGGAAGGTAGGTAGTTCAGCAGCTTGAGACCCGAGTGCCGCATGACGGAGTGAGCTCCCATCTCTGGTTCCAGCTCCTGCCAACCTAGCAGTTTGAAAGCAAGAAATTGCAAGTAGATAAATAGGTACCGCTTTGGTGGGAAAGGTAACAGCGGTCCCTGCCACACGGCAGGGAAAAAAGCGCCCAAAGCGCGGCTTTTAAAAGCCGCACCGAATTAGAGACGCTGCGGCGGGATCCCACGGATCCCCTGAGCCACGGCGCCGTTGCTCCCCGGGACGATCAGATGCCAGGGAGAAAGCAACGGTGCTCCCCGGGACGATCAGATGCCGGGGAGAAAGCAGCGGTGGGAAGGGGAGGCTGGCGAACTGCGCATGCTCACACATGCGCAGTTCGGCCAGGAGCCGGGGATGCGTTGGCACAAGGACGCTCCGGCGATCCCACGGCCGGGCTTGAGGCACTCTTCTCCGAAGAACCATCTAGGTAGGTGGTTCTTTTTTGGTGCGGGGTTTTGGGCGGGAGGGACGGATCAGGGACGGACAGGCAACGATTCCCAGATGTTGCCGTGGGATTGCACCCGTTTGCTCCGCCCCGAACTGTCCCTCTCCCGGCCCAAATCCACTCGTGTGACCGGGGCCAGCGTTCCGTGTGCCTTGGTATTTAGTCATGCTGGCCACATGACCATGGAAACGTCTTCAGACAGTGCTGGCTCTTCGGCTTTGAAACGGAGATGAGCACTGCAACCCTAGAGTCGGACTCGACTGGCTTTCGAGCAAGTGAAACCTTTACCTTTACCCTTCATTCTACCAAATAGTTCCAAACAACAGTCTTCAGTATGGTGGGATTTCAGCCAGACATGAGTGAGCCTCTTCACTTCCAATGATGAGAGTAGAGAGACTTTTCTGCAGACCAACCCTCCTCCTGATACTGATGTTATTGGATAGCACTCCAAATAAACTCATGGATGGTACGTTTTCTTCTCTCTGGTTTCCCCCCAGAGAAATAAGAGGTAACCAAAGAAGCAAACTTTTAAATGATTCCCCTTTACCAGAATAAACATATCGAAATAGGAAAGGGAGTGGCCAAGGAAGAAAGGGCAGAACCAAATGGGAGCTGCCAAGTGGATGGGATGTGGTTAGAGGAGAAAGGCAGGTATACTCTGTTCCCCAGGGCCCACAAAAACCTGGACCCACCCTGTCTCTGTTCCATCTCCAACTCTCAATAGCCTAACACTCAGCCAGCCTTCCTCCTTGCCCCTTTTTCCCTGGGAACTGAATCGTTAGCCTGCCCATGTACTCGTATGCATTTGCTTGGAAACATCTGAGAGATCTATTTTGAGACCCCAAGCTGATTAGGAAGGTGTTAAAAATCCCATTTCCCTGTACATCAAATGAAATATTTCAGTAAATTCAGGGGTTTTTGGGGGATCCCCCTGTGGATACCTGTGCATTCCACTCTGGAGCATGCAGGACCACATTTCCCAGCATGCTTCAGGAGGCTAATTAAGTTCTTGCCAGAGGCAAGGGATCGCCGTCCCTCAGTTCCTGTTTCCTGCTACTGGTGGGAGAAACATAATGTAAAAAACAGCTGACAGTGACAGCATAATGTCACTTCCTGAGAAAACCAGGAAGTGGTGTCAATCTTCTCTAGGAATCACCTGAAACTCTTTGGTTTTACTGTAGAGTTTCAAGTGATTTATAGAAAGGCATGATGTCACTTCTGCAAGGCAGCACCCCCCACGTACCTGCCCTTCTTGGAATCCTGCTGGGTGCCAAGGCCTTGTTTGGCAGCCCTGTGCTTCAGAGTCTCTATAGGGGAAGCAGTCAGTTCCACAGAACTGCAATGCAGTCAGGGGAAAGAAGTATTTCCCTATAACTTTTTCTCTTCTCTGAAATTGTCTTTTTTTCCTTTCCCCATGAGAGTCAAAAAGTGCCTTTTCATTTCCCCCATTAAAAAATTGAGAAGTTGATTCACAAGCTTCTTCACCCTTGAAAATAACTATATAATAAGAAATGCTGTGCATTTCAGCACAGAAAGACAGCAGTTAACGTAGACAGGGTAATAACAGCCAATTGAATCACATGTCAAGGTCCTGCATCTACAAGCCGCAAATGACTACATTCAGAAGTTGACCAAAGCCGTCGTTTCCTTGACATAATCACTGTGTTCATTTCAGTGACATTTTCTGGGCTGGCTTTTCTGCAGGCTCTCATTGGCTACTTGATGCACTTCCTTGCCGAGGAATTGACTGACCATTTATACATTCTGATGATATCTTACTTTTCTACCAACAGGTATTCAGGATGCCTTTCTAACCAATAATTTAAAATAAACACAGACTCAACAATAAAAACAAGAAGCAAAAGTAGAAAACAGCATTTTAAATAACCAGAAAAATAGCTGCCAGGTTAAAAAGGTAAAGGTTCCCTTGCTTGAAAGCCAGTCGAGTCCGACTCTAGGGTTGTGGTGCTCATCTCCGTTTCAAAGCCAAAGAGCCAGCGCTGTCCGAAGACATTTCCGGGGTCATGTGGCCAGCATGACTAAACACCGAGGTGCATGGAATGCTGTTACCTTCCCACCGAAGTGGTACCTATTTCTCTACTTGCAATTTCTTGCTTTCAAACTGCTAGGTTGGCAGGAGCTGGAACTAGAGACGGGAGCTCACTCCGTCATGCGGCACTCGGGTCTCAAACTGCTGAACTACTGACCTTCCACAGCCTGCAGTTCAGCGTCTTAACCACTTGAGCCACCGCAGCTCTATACCTTATATTATATATATTATATATATATAAAGGTATACCTTATTCTCCCACAACAGGGCCAATAGCCCAGCCCCTTGCTGTTTCAGGTCAGGAACATAGCGGCGGTGGGGGGGGGGAGTCGAGACTCCCTCTCTCTGCCTTCCAAGGTCCCTCTCAGAACTGGGCCTGTACGTGCATGGGAAGCACTTTAGGAAATGCCTCTCCACCTGACCCAGGGCTGTCCCAAGGAGGGTTGCCTGGTCTTCTGCTATAGCAGGAGACCTCTCACTGCCAGCCCCCCTCACTCCTGCTGCGACCTTGTAGTCTGGCCGGGGGGGGGGGGGGGGAGAAAAAAACACCCCTGTTTTTAGAGAGTGAAATCATTCGAGAGTGACATCATTCCTGGGCTGAAACCAGAAGTGATGTCACGCCGCTCTAGGGAACAGCTGCATCTGTATGGTGAAGCCTCTATGATTAAAAGAGCCAGTTTGATTGGAGTGGTTAAAAGTGGCAGACTCTCATCTGGAGAACTGGGTTTGATTCCCCACTCCTCTGCGTGAAGCCAGCTGGGTGACCTTGGGCCAGTCACAGTTCTCTCAAGAGCAGTTCTCTCTCAGAGCTCTGCCAGCCCCACCTACCTCATCACAGGGTGTCTGTTGTGGGGAGAGGAACGGAAGGTTCTGGGGAGAGGAAGGTAAGCCACTCTGAGGGAAGGGCAGGGTATAAATTCAACTCTTCTTCTTCTGTAGCGTGATGTCATTCCAGGATCGGCCTAGGAGTGACATCATGCCATTGATGTGAGGACAACCCCCCCCCCGGATCTTTTACTGTCACGACCCACTCTGACCAGCTCAGTGACTCAGAGTCCTCAGGGGAAGAACCTGAGGAGACAAGGCCAGTGGCCATGGAGGACCAGAGGGATCACGGAGGGCCCAGAGGCCATCCTGCCAGAACCTGTGAGGGAGATCTCACCACAGCCCCTCAGAGAGCCACCAACCCTGGGCCCTTAAAGCCCCAAGAGGAAACGCAATGTGGGGTTAGGGCTGCCAGCTCTGGTTTGGGAAATACCTGGAGATTTGGGGGGTGGGGCCTGAGGAGGGCGGGGTTTGGGGAGGAAAGGAACTTCAATGGGGTGCAATGCCACACTGTCCAGCTTCCAAAGCAGCCATTTTCTCCAGGTGAACCTGGAGATCAGTTGTAATCCCAGGAGATCTCCAGCCACCACCTGGCAACCCTCTGAAGGGCCATGTTGAAGTAAGAAGGTTTATGGGACCAGGCGCAGTCCCACTGGCCTTTCATGTGACCTAGCTTTTTGCCAAGAAGGCAACTGCCGTTCCTGTTGGAATATACAAGGTCTATAGTGCACCTGCTTCAAGAAGATCAGAAGAACAGCCTATAGGGGACAGCTGAAGGACGGCTAGTTAGCACAGCTAGATTAGGGACTTCCCACGACTTCAAATTATGTCCTTCTTGCCTCCTGATTAGCTCTTTGGAGACTTCCTGCTCCAACTGAGCCCTCCCCCCTTCGTTCCTGTCTCTCACAGCAGTTAGTCAGTTAGCTAAGCTTCTCTCCCTCTCCTCTGTTCTATCAGAGTCTGTTTCTTCGCTAATAAACTGAGTTTTTTTCTTTAAACAGTTAGTGCTCCGTTTCTCTGATTGTTTAAACCATCCTGATGAATAAGCAAGCACGCTTCAGAGCAGGCCATTTCACCATAGACCAGTGCCTGATTTTGCACCATCAAGTGGAGAAGTTCAGTTCTAAGCCTAATGAAGCACTATATGCTGCCTTTGTGGATTTCAAAGCAGCATTTGAAAGCATCTCCACGAACAGGCTCTGGGCAAAGCCTGAGAACTCCTCGGTAGACCAAAGACTTTACGTACTCATCTGCTTGCTGCATGAAGGAAACTGCCTTAGAGTAAGATGCAGTCGGCAAGGCCATCTCTCCAGTAAGATCCCACTTGACCAAGGAGTCAAGCAGGGTTGTATCCTGGCCTCTCTACCTTTTAACTACTATATCAACTGTTTGGTTCAACACCTATGAAACGCAAGCTTTCATTCACCAAAGCTTGCTGATAAAACAGTTCCTGCCTTGCTATGTGCAGATGGTCCTGTCATCCTATGCCTTAGGGGAACACTCCGTGCCAGCACTGCACACTGCAAAGAGGAGCAACTGGTGATAAACCACCCCCCCAAAAGAAATCGAGTCCATAGATGGGCCATAACAGTGAACAAACAGTGAACAAACAGAGGGCCATAACAGTGAACAAACAAAAATCTTTGAATATCTTGATATAGTCTTCCAGTCACCTGGACAACAGGGAGCTCAGGCACTGCATGCTGCGGAGACTGCCCACAGAGCCTCCTCCTCCACCACTCTAAGATTCTGCTTTATAAAAGGGACCCTCCTTTATCCCTGCAGCAATCAAGGTCTTCCAAGGGAAGGTTGTCTCCCAGCTCTTATATGATTCCCACCTCTGTATTTATAAAGAAAGGCACTTACTGGAAGTAGTACAATCCAAGATCCTACAATTGACCCTGGGAGTCCTGTGATGTACACTTAATGCCCTTCTTAGGCCCTGTTCATACGAGGCCTTTTGGGCCGGGAGCAGGACGGAACGGGGGTGGAGCAAACGGGCACGATCCCAGGGCAACATCTGGGAATCGTTGCCTGCCCGTCCCTGTTCCGTCCCAAACGCCGATACCGCGCTGCAAAAAAGCACCACCCACCTAGGTGGTTGTATCCCTTGAAGCGGCTCAAGGCGGGCCCTGGGATCGGGCGGCGCGTCCTTGCACCGCCGCATCTTGGCCCAAAGCTGTACTGCGCATGCTTGAGCATGTGCAGTTCGGCAGCCTCCCCCTCCCATCGGACTCTTGCTCCCCGGCATCTGATCGTGCCGGGGCGCGATGCGCTCCGTGGGATCCCGCCGCGGCGTCTCAAGTTCGGTGCGGCTCTGAGTAGCCGCGTTTCAGCCGTCCCATGTGGCAGCAGCCTTAGATTAGAGACTAGAGCTTTGGCTGCAAGCAGAAGTGTTATTTTGTGACATTTCTTTCAGAGGTCCAACCCTTGGAGACTCATATGCGGCTACTTGCATCTAACTATTGGCTAAAACTCACCTTCAGTCCGGTGGGCCTAGCACCCCTGGTCTTTTGCTGATAGCCACCGTTCAACCTGGCAAAGAGCAATTGAGGAGAAAGTCCAGGAGCATATCCTCTCCCCTCAACTCCTACTGCATCTTGAGTACCAAAAGGCAAAAAACAGTAATCAATTAAACAGTGGTTCTGGGATCACGCTCTACAATCAGATAGGGCACACATACAGAAATATCCAATTATTCTGCAGCATACCGAATGTTTCCAACCAGCAGATTATCTCAGATCCCTTGAGATCTCCAAATATCGGAGAGGCTTTACCCTTGCACACATTCACCTTCTACCCTCAGCCCCCCTGGAAGGCAGATAACATCACGTCCCACTCCCTAGTGGCTCTGCCCAGGCCATGCAAGGAACGTTCAGTCCATCGACCGTGTTCTGCTGCATTGCCCATTCTACAACGACATTCAATCTCAGTACATAGCCCCAACCCTATCAACTCTACCAGGAAGATCTGAACAACTTTACGTCTCCCTCCTTGCAGATTCCTCCCAGAAGATAACAAATGAAGTAGCTACATTTTGCCTCCGGGCATGTGGGATATGCAAGCGGCTGACTGAGTCTTGATACTAACCTCCCTGCCTCGGTCCCCTCACAATCAGTGCTCAATGTTATATTTTACTCTATATTTTTATTTTATTTTTTATCGTTATTATTAATGACCTTGTATCGAAACAGATTTTGAATTGGACTGAACTGAGCGCATGTTTAAACTCTGCCAACTGCTCCTCCTTCAGGGTGTCTAAAGGGCCACTAAGCGCAGTAGAGGAAGAGCCGGCCACCTCCTTCTTCTGGCAAGCCGTCTCCATAGGGCTGCCAAGTCCTTGCTGCTGCTCAGCTTGCCACCAGGGGGCAAAATGGAGCTGGATTTGGAGGGGGGGTGTCAGTAGCATCCCAAAGCACTGATGTCACTTCTGGTGCACACAGGAAGTGATCTCAGCGCATTGCTGGCGAGGCCCCCATCACCCAGTAAATCCCCCCTTACCCTGGCAGAGACCTGGAATCCCTACCCTGGGGTGCAGAAAGAAAAATGTCCGGGCCCAGCTACCAGTGTTCTGCTTTGAAACTCCTGGTGCCCTGAAGCTGCCACAGGAATGGTCCGACTGGGTCTTGGCAGGCGTGAATGAGGGGAAAGTGTTTTGATGTCTTCAGTCTTCCTCCCCTCCACCCTTTTATGAAAATCCTCATGGAAGTGGCAGATACTAAGGAATGGGCTTAATTGCAATGATTGCTTAGGGCGATGCTGTGTCTGTGTCAAGAGCTTTATAGACCTCCCAGGAAGGACTCACGTTTTGCAGACTGTTCCTGATAAATGTTGTGGTAAGAACTCTTCGGGACAATTCACCAGCAAGCCTTTCCTTCTAACTCTTATCTCAGGCAAGGTGGCAGGAGGCCAAGGCAGGGCCTCGTTTCATTTTGTTTTTGCACTCGCAGCTTTGGCTGCAAGCAGAAGTGTTATTTTGTGACATTTCTTTCAGAGGTCCAAAATCACGATGCCTGCAGAAAAGGAGATTGGAAAGAACCAAAAGCATTTGAGTTTTTATCTAGTCAATTCAGCCCTCGATGTCTCAGGGCTTTCCATTCCCCAAGAGAGGAAAACCTGCAGAGCGGAATGGGAAATATTCTTACTGCCAAAAAACCCACAATTATTTAGTTTGGCATTTCTCAAGAATTTCAAAACTCCCCCCTATAACCTAATGTAAAGTTATGATATATATTACACTACCTGTAGAAGTGTCACAATTATTATTATTCAAGATGGTGTCAGTCTGTCTGTAGCAGTAGAAAAGAGGAAGAGTCCAGGAGCACCTTAAAAACTAACAAAATTTGTGGCAGGGAAAGACCTTTCATGAGTCACTGCTCACTTCTTCAGATACAGCTACAATGTGAGTCCATCTGTCCTGTTTATTGGAAAGTGGAGTGATTTCAGATGCCAAATGACATTAGCAGGCAAATGACAATAGCAAGTGTGATTGGATTAGGTGTAATATTCAGAGAGGTAGGTGTGGAGAAATCAGCACTGGTAATGAGACAGGAAACCTAGGTCTCAATTCAGTCCAGGTGGATGCATTGTCTTGATCTTCATTATCAGTTGCAATTCAGCAGTCTCTCTTTCTAATCTCCCTTTCAAATTCCTTTGTAAGAGAACTGCTACTTTTAGGTCAGCAACTGGATGTCCTGGAAGGTTAAAATGTTCCTCCACTGTTTTTGAATGTTGTGGTTTCTGATGTCAGACTTATGTCCATTAATTCTTTGTCAAAGGGACTGGCCTGCTTGTCCAATGTAGAGGGTGGGAGGGCATTGCTGACAAGTGCTAGCATAAGCCACATTAGAGGATGAGCAGGAGTAGGAACCTGAGATGGTCTGGCTGATGTTGCTGGGTCCACTTTTCGTGTTGCCAGGATCTATATGAGAGTGAAGTTGGCATCTTGGTTTGTTGCAGGCCTTGGTACCAGAATCTGTTACTGTTAAGTAGTTTATCATTGCAGATGAGAAGTTGTTTTAGGTTAGCAGGCAGTCTGTAAGCAAGAAAAGGTCACACACACACCCGGTGCCTGTGTAGGGGAAATACCATGATGATGTTGCTGGGTCCACTTTTCGTGTTGCCAGGATCTATATGAGAGTGAAGTTGGCATCTTGGTTTGTTGCAGGCCTTGGTACCAGAATCTGTTACTGTTAAGTAGTTTATCATTGCAGATGAGAAGTTGTTTTAGGTTAGCAGGCAGTCTGTAGGCAAGAAAAGGTCGGGCCCCCAGTGCCTGTGTGAGGGACTGGTCACTATCCAGCATGGGTTGTAAGCAATGCTCCCTCTAAGCTGTGGAGTCTTGTGAGCACAAATTCTACTTTGTGAGCTACTGGCATTAAAGTTGTGAGTGAGTGACTTAGCTACTGCATAAATCAATTTGCTTTGAAGCCATCCTTCCTGAGCTAAGACAAAAGTGTGTGAGCTGGAGGCTAAAAAACTGTGAGTTAGCTCACACTAACTCAGCTTAGAGGGAACACTGGTTGTGGATCATTAACAATGTGTTGAACTGGCTTGAGTTGTGAGCTGTAGGTGACCACCAGTGGTGTTCTGTATCATTCTGGCCCTTCCAATAATATTTCTCACCGTATCAGGAGGATATTGTAGTTGCAAAAATGCCTTTTGCAGATCCTTCAAGTGAGTATTTCTGTCTGAGGGTTGGAGCAGATGTGACTATAGCATAGGGCTTGGCTATACACAATGGATCCTTTGATGTGGTTGGGGTGGTAGCTGGAGGCATGTCTCCTTATATATAATTGTGAAAAGGGGTGGCACTTTCTGAACATTCCACACGCTCCTAAATCAGTTGGCTCCATGATGTGTCACTGAGAAGCTGTCCCTATCCACTGGCTGCATTGCCTGAGTTCCGCCTCCAACATTCTAAACAGTTTGCTGTTCCTCTCCCCCCCCCTAGCCATTCGGAACACAGAGGTCATTTGCATATGCGGCCTGATTGACCTTTGCCTCTAACATTCTGAACAGTTTGCTGTTGCTGTTGGGAGTCATTGAATGTGTCCTGAGGTAAAATACATATCCCAGTGTTCCCTTAAATGGGCACTGGAGTTGCCAATCTCCTTGTGGGGCCTGGAAATCTCCCAGAAATCACCAAGTTCCCCAGCCACAACACATCATTTCCCCTACAGAAAATTTCCCAGCTATTACAACTGATCTCCAGATGACCAAGATCAGTTCTCCTGGAGACAATTGCATCATACTCTTCTCTCTATGGCATTATACCCTGCTGAAGTCCTTCCCCATCCCAAACCTTGCCCTCCCCAGGCACTACCCCTCAAATCTACAGGTATTTCCCAACCCAGAGTTGGCAACCATGTAATTGGCTATGGAACCACTTTCCAGACCCTTGGAACTCAGAAGACATGGCATAGGAGGAGGTACTTTTCTACCTTAGCTGCCGCTGCATAACCCCAAATCAACATAAGTCAGGGGTCGAGGGAACCATGCCTGTTACCATGAGGCTGTCCTCCCATACTACCCACTTGGGGCAGCTGAATTACTTGAGACAGCTTTGCCTTATAGCTAACCAGAAGGAACTAAAAATGGCCTCCCTCCCTCTATTTTCCCTTTCTCTCTGCTACCCCTCCAGCTACAGCTGGGACACTCACCTGGAGCTTCCTCCCACAACAGGCCTTACTCCTAGTGTAGCTATGTTTGCCAATCTGTCAGTTTCCGGTATAATGTGGTACTTCTATGTCCCTCATGTAGAGTAATTTGTAGTTAGAAAGATGGTGGGGTGGAATTTATGGAAAGCCTGGTGAAAGTATTACTCCCCGCATAGCGGGGAGGGCGGGGTATAAATTGAATCTATAAATAAATAAATAAATACTATTATTTTGACAGTTATTGAAAAGTTAATGTTATTAGAAGAAAGTTAATTATAAGAAAACAATAGGTGAAAGAAATGTTACCGGTAGATTATGACTAAAAGATAAGGGAAAATAGAAGAAAATTTAAGAAATGGGCTGGAGGTTGGAGCACTGTGGGAAGGCAAGGGGGGGAGATTAATAGAAGAAAGGATTTATAACAGCTAATAATATAATTTGTATTTGACTTATTAATATATCCTAATAAATTGTTTTTGAAAAAAACTATTATTTTAAACATTTTTATTAGTAGTAACATATTTACTATTATTATTACTATTTTTATAAAACATTTTAATGCTGAGTTTTTATTTATTTATTTCAAAAAGAGCAGAAAAACATGAAAATATTTGAGCAATTAACATTTGAGCAATTGAAAATACAAGTAAAATTATAAAATAATTTAATTAAAATGTAAACAAACAATGCTAGGACCCCTTAGGGACCCCTGGAATGGGATCTGGAAGACCCAGGTTTGAATCCCCATTCTGCCATGGAAGTCTTCTGGGTGACCTTGAGTCAGTCACACGCCCTCTGCCTAACCAACCTTGCAGGGTTGTTGTAAGAGTAACAGTGAGGGAGAGGAGAATGAGGTCAGCCTCCTTGGGTCCCCACAGGGGAGAAAGGTGGGGTATAAATAAATAAAATAATAAAATAAAGTCGTGTCCTCCCTTCACTTATGTCTCATTTAGTGAAGAACAGTTGTGGGAAATATTGAGTATATATTGAAGAAATACTTGGGAAAACAAGAACTAAAACCCATTCAAGAGATAAGGCACTGGATGTGACTGGGGCTGAGTCATTTAAGATTTCTACAGGCAATCAAGTGGAAAGCTTTCGGAGAATTACAGTCTGCTGACAATATAAGAGATCCATAAACGCAACTGAAAGGATAATTAAAAAAAGGGGGAAACACGAAGTGAAAATGGCAGGGAATGTTTTAGCCGTGGCACAGAGTTCTTCACATTCATAGCCAGTGACTGGAAACTAAAAGGCCACTTAAATAGGACACTGAATTTAAGGGGATATTATTGGTGAGTAAGTATCTTGGGTACCTACAAAGCAAATTGTGCAACTGTCGATCCATTCAAAGAGCTCCGATGAAGGCCCATGGCCAGGTATTCCTCTTCAGAAGTGCCACGTTATTACAGGTTCAGCACCTTCCAGACTGCTGACTATGATCTGCAGCATATGGAATAGTTGCTTTCCTCTGGCTGAGTCATTTTCGCACAGCTACGCAGACTTGCAGAAGCCAAAAGATTCAAGAGGGTCAATATGTGGGCCAAGTAAGTGATGTACAAAGGGAGGGATCATTCTGGGGCAAGGAGGAGTTGCAGCTCCATATGGGGAATCTTCTGCCAGGAAAGAGGCACCAGTGACATAACAAGGGTTGCCAACTTTAGGCTGGGAAATTCCTGGAGATGTGAGGGTGGGGTTTGAGGAGGGAAGGAAGGTCAGCAGCGATGTGATGCCACAGCTTCCACCCTCCAAAGCTGCCATCTTGTTGTCCAAGGAAGCTGGTCTTTGGACTCGAGAGATCAGTTGTAATTTGGGGAGAACTCCGGGCCCCACCTAGAGGTTGACAATCCCCATTCTAAGGCCTTTTCAATGCATGATTTAATTTGGGTCACCATCCCCCCGATGGGGGCGGGGTTCCCCCAATGTTGGGCCCCTGATCTGCCCATCCCCGCAGAGCTCCATGGCACCCAACATGCCCGGCACAATGATGTCACCCGGAGGCAATGTCATCGCACTGGACACGTCGCGAGGGAGGGGGATGCTCTAGCATTCAGCCAAAAACTCTATGGTGATCACAGAGTTTTTTTGCTGAACACTAGAGCGCTCCCTGTGATGTGCCTAGCACGATGACATCAGTTCCGGGTGATGTCATTTAAGTGTACGCAAAAAGCACACACGCCTGATATCCCTGAGAGGAGCCCAGAGTCCCCCGCCGCCAAGAGGCAGGGACCTGGCAACCCTAGATTTAACTACATCATCAGCCTGGAGCCCTGGCCTATTTCAACATCAATTGTAGCTCAATGTTAAATTTTCGCAAGAAAGGGTGGCCATTCCCACCAATGGCCTCCTCCTCCTCCTGTAGCTCAGTGAAGCCCCTTGAGATCTTATTCCTTGGGGTGAAGGAACCCTCAGCCATCATAGGGGCAAAATGGGGGGTTGAAAACTTTAAGGTAAAAATAGAAAGCAACAACACAGAAAGCAACACTAAAGTTATCTGAATCACCACATGACCTGCCATGACCATGGCTTCCATCCCACAACAATCTCTTTTAAATCAGGTGTGGCCACATGGAGCCATATCCTGCCCCTGAGCTCTCACTGTGGACTCCACTGGCCAGACTGGGAGAGGAAGTCATGGCCCCACTCCGTGCAAGAGGAGGAGGAGAAGAGATTAGATTTATATCCTACCGTTCACTTGGAGTCTCAGAGTGGCTTACAAACTTCTTTCCATTCCCCTCCCCACAACAGACACCCTGTGAGGTAGGTGGGGCTGAGAGAGCTCTGAAACAACTGTCCTTGAGAGAACAGCTCTGACAGAACTATGTCTTGCCCAAGGTCATCCAGCAGCTGCAAGGGGAGGAGTGGGGAATCAAACCTGGTTCTCCCAGATTAGAGTCTGTGTTACCCTGCAAGGCGCTGGAAGCACTCCTATGGACTCCTAGTTCCTAACTGGTAAAAACTGGACCTTGCTAGTTGTGTGCAAAAGGGGACTGAACTGTAAGGTGACTCCAAGTGATGCCAATACAGACACATACCCAGAAGAAGGAAGCCTTTCTTGGAGATAATGTGCCTACAGTTCCTGCCTGTCACCTACCCTCTTACCTGCAGTAAGATGGACCTGTTCCCCAGCCATGTGTAAAGCCAGGCCACTGCTATGCCAGGACAGAAGACCAAGGAAAGGGGACTTAAAACTCCATGAAGAGTTCTTTTCCTGGCACGTAGACAACGTTCTCTTCCCCCACCTAATATCTAACCTAGCCGAAAACACAGCCATAAGCCAATCTGGGAACAATGACTCTCTCCCAAGAGTCACAGTCCCTTCAGGCGCCACTGCTTAGACCTGTTTGCATTAAAGATACCAATATCGTCCATCCCCTTAGACCATTCCCCCTGGACCCAGTACCCATCAGCATTCTTTTGGGGATGGACCGACAGGAGGTGGGCTAAAGGGGGTGGCCAAGCGTAGCCCACCCCTCAAGCCCCCTCATAAAAGGGGGCACACACACACACACACACACAAGAGGTAGAGCTCTCTCTTTCTCTATCTCTATCTGACCTATAACCCACCCTGTGACTCTTGGTTTTGCACTGCCAAGAGCCCTTGCATGTCTCTGCTGGTTCAGGACACGATCCCCTTACCCATAGTCTCCATCATTTTTCCTAAGGATCACGTCATTCCACCCAGGACAGGTAACATATTGCCCCTCAACGATCATCCTGCTAATGCGAATGTGCTGTGTATTCTCTCTAATTTTCCTAGGCTTGTGTCATTGTGAGCGTGGTTGTGTTATTGTGTGCTTGTGAAACAATCTTCAGTAAACAAATTCATTTTTATCAGAGTCAGTCTCAGAGTCTATTTCTGATGCGTCTGGAAGAGGTGGGACCCCTGTATACATAGATGTTTGCTTACTAAACTGCCTATTGCCTTCAGCAAGGTCATAAGTCCCCATATTAAGTAATCATCTAAGGCAATTTGGCTAACATCCGCACACTTAACCACTACACCAAACTTCTCCCTCTCTGACAGTAGTGAAACGTTCTCCTGCGCCCGTCTTCTGTCACAGACCGCACCCTCCCTGGACAAGCAGTCTTGGAGAAGGAATGCAGAAATCCATACCTAGGGTTCCCAGCCTGATGTATCTCGGAGATATGCCAATGCAGCAACTAGTCGCTCCCTGGGCGTTTTTGTCCCCCCCCCCCAGGACTACGCTGTAACTTAATGTAATGTTTTTCAGGGACATAGATTCAGTGTTAGTGTAGCTAGCAGGATATTGCTCAGCATGGCATTCAAACTGAGTCAGTATATGTGTGGTGGGGTGGGGCAGGGTGGGTGAGGGGCTGGCTTTTTCAAGCAAAACATTTGAGAGATTCCCAGGGAAGCCCAGGATGTTTTGATCAGGAAGTGTGCAGTTCTGATCACCACACCTTAAAAAGCATATTATAGCTTTGGGAAAAGTGCAGAAAAGGGCAACTAGAATGATAAAAGGGTTGGAACACTTTCCCTATGAGGAAAGGTTAAGGCGCTTAGGGCTCTTTAGCTTGGAGAAAAGACGACTGAGGGGTGACATGACTGAGGTTTACAAGATTATGCATGGGAAAGAGCAGGTAGAGAAAGAGGTACTTTTCTCCCTTTCTCACAATACAAGAACCCGTGGGCACTCCATGAAATTGCTGAGCGGTCAGGTTAGAACGGATAAAAGGAAGTACTTCTTCACCCAAAGAGTGATTAACACTTGGAATTCACTGCCACAGGAAGTGGTGGCAGCTACAAGCATGGACGGCTTCAAAAGGGAATTAGATAGGCATATGGAGCAGAGGTCCATCAGTGGCTATTAGCCACAAGGTATAGATAGGGGCTCTGGGGCAAGTGATACTTTGTCTTCTTGGTGCTTGGGGGGGGGTCAACAGTGGGAGGGCTTCTAATGTCCTGGCCCCACTGGTGGACCTCCTGATGGCACCTGGTATTTCTGGCCACTGTGTGACGCAGAGTGTTGGACTATATGGGCCTTTGGCCTGATCCAACATTGGCATCTCTTATGTTCTTATGTTCTTATGATCAGACAAGCAACATTCCTCCAAGAGGTTCTTTGCATCTCTGTGCTGTCGTCAGATTTTATATGAAAAATCAGGCAGGTCCTCCTGCAAAACTGTGGAGGGATTTTACAGAGGGTCAAAATATTGTTCCAAGAAGCATTCTGCCTCCCATGGTGTTCAGTTAGGAAAGGCTCTCAAATCGGGCTCCTCGGCCAGTGCCTCCTCTGATCATGTCACACGTATAATAAGCAACTTTAATATCTATGCTAATATTGCCTGCTGTCTCAGCCACATAAGTTTGATGTGAGCCCCTGTGGCGGCAAAGGAATTGTTATCTAAATTAAACAGAATGTGCTTGATTGAAAGAGAAGGCGGCTTTATTAACCAGTCACTTGTGGGGACATGTCACAAGCTCACCCAGCCTTGACAACGCGCTTCATGAGCGTGATAACGCCAGTAGATGGTGAGCTTTGATGCTCCAGGTGAGGTGCCCCTTCTCGCTTTAGAAGCTTTTTGTTATCATAAAGCATCCTTGTGTTCTTAAGCCTGGCGTTACAGTGTGTCGCAGAAACAGTCGTTATAACTAGGTACGTCAAAATAGGGTCGCCCATTTGGCATTGGGATTTGGGGGGGTGGAGCCTGGGGAGGGGAGGGACCCCAGTGAGGTGCAATGCCAAGGACTCCCCCCTCCAGAGCAGCCGTTTTCTCCAAGGGGACTGATCTCCAGTCTGGAGATGAGTGGTGCAGCCGGAAGCGACATTGCAGCATCGTGGGACACCGTTTCGCCCCGTGCTTTCCCTCTGCCCCCTATCAAGCAGGGGCAGGGACCAAGGC
This sequence comes from Gekko japonicus, assembly GCF_001447785.1. Classification (NCBI taxonomy): domain Eukaryota; kingdom Metazoa; phylum Chordata; class Lepidosauria; order Squamata; family Gekkonidae; genus Gekko; species Gekko japonicus. Next base: position 421,097 of record NW_015163120.1, read on the forward strand.
CGAGGGCAGAAAGGGGTCCACTAGAGCAAGAAACCTGACCACTGCCTGGGTTGGGGGTGCACTACCTGGAAGCTGTGGGTAAACCTGGGAGAATGCATTCCAGACACTCTTTTTTCTCTTGGAAATGAATAGGCCCCTGAAATGTTTTCAGTCACTAGCCTGAGGAAAACCCTGCCGCCCAGGCCTGGCCCCCCGATTTCCTGCCAAGGCCCCGCGAGTTTCCCTCCAGCCTCCCAGGGGACTCCCCCCACTGCCACTGCCACTTCCCCAAGTGGGGCTTGCTCAAAGCGACTTCCCCGCCTGGCAGCAGCCCTGGCAACTCCATCCTGGGCTGGCAGTTGGGGGAGGGGATGTGGGTCCTGAGCTGGCCGGACAGCTGTGCTCGCTTGGGGGGGGGGGCTGGCAGCTCTCAGAGCATGCTCTTCCACTGCCTTGCCTTACTGCCTGCCTGCCTTCCTTTGGGGGGAGAAGGGGAAGTTAATATAATTAGCTTTAATTTCATCAACTTGGTGCCCCCTAAGAAATTTAAATGCCCCCTAAAAAGGAAATCTTGGCTACCTAGCTGGTGATGGATGAAGGTGCAGAGAGGCAACTTTTGCATCCGTGGTGCCGAAGATGGAGAAACACCTCCTCCTCCTTTGTGTGTGTGTGGGGAAAAGAGAGAGGGAAGACAGGAAGGAAGTTGTTTCCCTAGGAGCAGCAATCTATACATCAAAGGGTTGAGTGACAGAAGAGTAAAACAGGAAGATGTTTAGTGTCTGCCTGTCTGTCTGCAACTCTCTGATCACTTGCTTCTTGGAGAAACATCACATCTGGTCCTTCCAACGGTGGGGAGGCATATATGGGATGAGATATCTGTGCAGATAAACTCTAACTTGAACTGTAAAGAATCGGACTTTTTTTTCAGGAATCACAATAGAAGGTTTTAGCAAATTGATTAAGTGTTACTAGTGTTAGTAATTATATAAACGAAAGAGATCTGGAAACAAAGAATTAAGACGGAAAATTTGTAACAGGTTTATATCATCTTGATGGAATTTCCCGTGATGTCTTATCCCATCCCCGGTACCCTTCCTGCCCTATAATGTGTCAAAACCAAATAAAAATGTATAATTAAAGAATATCATTAGAAATATATCGACAAGAGAGAAAGAGATATCTGTGCACACAATGATACGGCGTAGTGTTTATTATCTGACAACGGTTACTTACAGAATTTCAGATCTGAACGCTGCCGCAACTCAAACTATGAAGAGGGGCCAGTAAGCCTAAAGCTTGTCAATGATGACTTTGCAGCAAAAGTTCTTTTATTTTATTTTATTATACCCAAGCACTCAAATCAGAGTGAATTTTTGGCACGTCTATGCATTTATTTTGGGTCAAGCCACCTGCACTCTTTATTTTTGTTTCATTTAGTTCTCCCCAGCGGTGGACTCTCAAGGGGCCTGGCATTGCGCTCTACTCCATTCCATCCTTGCAACAACACTGTGAGGTGACTTGGGCTGAGAGTGCGTGCCTGGCCCAAGCTTCTGCAGCAGAGTAGAGATTTGAACCTGGGTCTTTCACACTCTCACTGGACTTGCATGGTCATTTTATTTTTCCTGGACACTTTGTTCCATCATGGAGGGATGAGGCTCTGAATGAATATACATGAATCGCCAGATACTCATTTTTCCAGCTGCCTGGTTGAATAACTCTGCAATATCTTCCTAGCCAAGGAAAGTCAAGTACCGAATGGTACATAAACACAGGACCTGCGTCTCTCTTTCCATCATCTGTTTACACACAGGATGGAATTGGAAAATCTCATCTGGAAATGTAACTTGAAAACACCAGCCACTACACATCAAAAATTACCCCACTCCCTTTGATCTTCCTGAGTATATAAAAAGGGGTTCGGGGGGTGCTCAGGATGGCAATGTTTTGCTGATGGATTCTACAACTAGAGGAACAGCACAATAGCCAGAGATATCTGTTTTTCAGATCTTTTTCTGAATTTATTTGATGTTATCTAGACTGTGGTCTCATTTTTCTACTCACATGTAAAATGTAATTGTGGTACACAACGGGGCATTAAGTGGCACTCGCCAGTTAATCAAAGAGTAATAAGAACATAAGAGCATAAGAAGAGTCCTGCTGGATCAGATCAATAGTACATTTAGTCCAGCATCCTGTCTCACACTAGTGGTCAACCAGTTCCACTGGACAACCAACAACAGGACATTGTCTCCTGGCTCTGGGATTCAGAGGATTAGTGCCTCTGAATGTGGAGGTTCCCCTCAGTCACTATGACCAGTAGTTATTGATAGACTTATCCTCCAGGAATCTATCCAATCTCCTTTTAAAGTTGTTTATTCCTGCAGCCATCACTGCATCTTCTAGAGTGAAGTCTACATTTTAATCACTCTCTGAGTAAAGCAGTATTTCCTTTTGTCTGTCCTGAACCTACTGCCCATCAGCTTCATTAGATGCTCTCAAGTCCAAGTATTTTGGGAGAGGGAGAAAAATCTCATTGTCAACTCTCTCCACCTCATGCATCCTATATATATAATTCCCTTACATATTGGCCATTTCCAGCTTTCCCATTGACTGTGCAATGTGCTCCATCAGCCATTGGCCCATCAACTGCCACTCAAGAGCACTCTTCCCTCATAGAATAAAGTATCAAAAACGGCTGTCTCTCTCTCTCTCTCTTTTTTTGAAATCCCCAAAGGGATATTTTTTATTTTGCAAAACTACAAAAACTACAAAGAAATAATAGGGAAGGGACTACATCTAAGGAGAAAGAAAAGCAAACCACACTAATCTAAAAACCCAAGAGGAGGAGATCTTTTCACTGTTAGTTAAAATGTTAGTATTATTAGAGTTAATGTCACAATATACTTGTAGAGTTCTTGCTTATAACAATTTGCTATTTATATGTTATTTCGTTAGTTGTTATGAGAGAAGTCTCTGATCATCTTCTTATTCTTCACTTTAAAGGGCCATTTTCCAAGTCCTTCTGCCTTTACTTTGGCTTTCTGTCTCTGAAATTGTACACCACTCTGGCAGGTCCTGCACCCTTTTCTGCCGCAGAGTCCTCTTCCGTTCCTGAGGTAACAGAATCACTAGACTTCGTTTCTTCCTCTTTGGACTCTTCCTCTTCCCCCAGCTGTCGTCTCAAAAATTCTTTAGCTTTAAAAGTGGAGTCTATCTTCTCTCTTCTGTCGTTGATTTTAAAGATAACACCTTCCAGAACCGCCCATCTTTACGATATCCCATTTGTTTGAAGAAAAGAAATTAGATCCTTGTAGTTTTTCCTCTTTTGTCTGATTTCAAATGGAATATCCTTTAGCGTTTTGATTATTACATTTCCCATTTTCAGTGGGGTTGCTGAGTGAGCTCCTGTCTCTAGTTCCAGCTCCTGCCAACCTAGCAGTTCAAAAGCAAGAAATTGCAAGTAGATAAATAGATGCCACTTCAGTGGGAAGGTAACAGCGTTCCGTGCGCCTTGGTGTTTAGTCACGCCGGCCACATGACCACGGAATCATCTTCGCCATTTCGTTTACAAGTTCATCCGCTGTTAAGCCTACTACTGGAGCGATAAGTTCACTGAGCACCTTCTTCAGATCTTCTCGATCTGTTTCAGGAAGCCCCTGAAACCTGAGAACCATGTTAGCTTTTTTCATCTGTAGCTGTAACACTCGGTTTTCTTGGCAATTCTGCCTCGTTTCCACCTCTCCCATCCTTTTCTTCAACTTCTTGCTTCTGGTGTCTATCTCTTTAATTCTCTCGTTTGCCTGCTCCACTTTTTTCTCTGTTTCGTTCAGCTGGAGCTGCTGCGCAGCAAAATTTTTGTTCATCACAGTCAATTGCTGGTTAATACCATCGAGTTGTTCCATCACCGGTTTAAGCATATCTGTTCCCTCTTCCGGCCTCAGGCTCTGCCCGCCTGGCTTAGTCTTAAACTTTCTCTGCTGGACCACCATCTTTGCCGTTTTGTTCACAGTTTCTAACGCTCCCTCAAAACTTGGAAAACTCGCCAACCGACTTCGCGATTCAGATAAGTCTCTCAAAACACTTTCAGTTTACTTCCTCCCCTCCCCCCCTTCGTGTCCGTTTACTGCTCTCGCAAAAGAGGCGTCCCTCTTTGCAATCTCTGTTCTCGATTGTGGGGGGGGGATAACTTTTCAAACTACTTCATTTTATTCTGAACTCACGTTCATTGTCGGTCAGTTTATCTGACCACGTTCAATTTTTACGCCATTCCGCTCGATGTCCGGCGCTTGTCCCAGTCAGTCCAGCTTGTGCCCAAAGGCCACTCAGCGACTGGTCCTTCGGGGTGGAGGGGAGCCTCAATTCTCCGGCATAGTGCCATCGAAGAGGCTACCCCTCAAAAGCCCCCTGGCCTGGAGCCTATCACAACGGCTCCATGGGGGTGTCACTTGAGGCCGACGGAACAGCAATGGCGGATGCTCTCCTCACAACGGAGGAGGGTGAATCGCACAAAAACGGCTGTCTCTCTTGATGAAGACATTTCTCCTGCTTGGCTCCTGTGGGACTAACTTTTGCGTCAGTAGCTGTTGCTAGACGACCAAGCATGGTTCTGTCAGTAAAAAGGCAAAAGAAGGAAGCCCTTTCCAGGGCTTTGTGGGGATCTCATTGGGGTCAGTTGTTAGCAGATGAACTGAATATTTGCTTTTATGTATTTATGTTTGCTGACACAAACTCACTACCATGGACAGTGACTATGACTCCCTATGGGTTTGGGAAAGCTGTGTGCTCTGAATACTGTGAAGAGATGCTCTGCCTGCACTTTATGCTAATGAGGTTTGCACTCACACGGCCCCAGCCTGAGGAAGAAGAAAGCATCGCCATTATGGGTCAGCACAAATGACAACTTTTATGGTTTCAACCACCATGCATGAACTGTAAGGAGACCCTTGGTATCTGGTTTGCATCCAAAAGGACAGTTTCCTGTTGAATGGTTGTTTTATGGCTTGGGACCAAGCTACATCTCTCTACACATCAAAGGTTGCCTTGGTATCATCTTCACACCTTGACCAGATGCATCCCCTGAGTTAAAGGTTTAGATTTCAATATTGCCCTTAGGTAGGCACGTCATTGCTTAATACCCAATAATGTTAAGTCCTGGGACAGACCATAGGTAGGAGACACAAGGAGGATGGCCCCAATGCCAGCCCCCAAGAGCCCTCCTATATAAAGTGAGGTTCAACAGCCATCTTCTCTCTTAAGCTATTTACTTACAGCCCTGCTGTACAAGTAACTCTTTGTTCTTACTGACCTTGTGGACTGCAGCCACAAAGGTCCACACGTGTTTGGCAGGTTCCAACCGTGTGCATATAGATTTCCTATAGTTATTCTAGTTTTATTCCTGTATTCTTCGTTGAGAAGGTCAAGCTTCAGATCAGATAAGTATTTGCTACTCCCTTTCCCATCCTTTAGTATAAAAATGACTATTCCCTACTCTTGTAACCCTGAGGAACTTGTATGATTGTGTGTGTGATTCCGTTTTTGTATGTATGTGAACCAAATATTATTACTTAGTAAAAAGAACAACTTGATTTCAAGGTACTAGTCTCGTCTCCGTTAATACCACTGGGAAATTCCTTGGGTCAGTTTTGGACTTCTGTATACACATGCGAAGGGACCCCAAACATTTAGTCTTGCCTCTGCTGTAGATAAAGCAGTTCAGCTAACACAGTCCTGATTAGGGTTGCCAGCTCCAGGTTGGGAAATTGGGCTAAAACAAATGAAATGAAAGTGGGGTGATTGGGTCCTGATATTTAGTGCCTTTGCTTGAACACAATATATCTGCAATCCCCGCACTTTCACCTCCAGTCCTAACAAAGCTCGTGTTCAGCATGGTATTCTTCAAAGTCTCAATAAACTAAACTTTCTTCGAAGTGAGTGGTATTGAGAACTGATTTAACCAGAATTCTGACAAATTGTTAGGACTTGCTTTTCCTTCCTTGACCTCTTGCACCACAGCTGTGATGAACGGAGAGGACAAGGAAGTCCCTACAACTGCAGTGGATGGCACCATGGCTGAGCAAAGGACCACGGCGGCCCTGGTGATGAGCACAGAGACCAAAGGAGCAGAAGGCGGGGCGTGGACCAGAGTCTCCTGGGCGCCACTCCCCAGCTGGGCTGAGCCCACTTGGGTGGTGCCTCCCGATCTGAGGTATGACGGCGCCTAAAGGCACTACGGACGCTCCTTCCAGGATGGCCTGGAATTCATCTGTGTCGTGAAAGACACTGAAGTTGAACATGTCCACGGGGAGTTCAGAGGCGAGGCTGAAGAGATCAGACAAGACATGCAAAACATGATGCTGGGTATGCTGGGCATCATTATGGATGCCATCCAGCAAAAGTTCAGGAATCATGGACAGGCCCAAGATGGAGCTGGAGAGGCACCACCGTCCCCTCTGCAAGTGCCCCTGCCTTCTCCCCTGGCACCCCCAGCCGTTCCTGCTGGCCCAGCTGGGCCGAACAGGCCACCAGCAGCCTCAACAACTCTAGAGCAGCCCTGTGATGCCCTGGAAGCAACATTCAACGGCACCCCGGGGAAGCTGGTGTTTTTTCTGCTGCAGGTGTACAAGTTCTTACATGATTAGGGCCCCAGTTTCACCACTGACGAGCATCGTGCGAATGTTATTTATTTATTTATTTATTTATCTATTTATCTTTAGATTTGTATCCCACCCTACCCCGAAGGCTCAGGGCAGCTGTTGTGGTCTGCAGCACAGGGGCACATCTCAAAGACCTGGTCTTCTTATCCACCACCTCTCCAAGACGGTCGAGAAACATCAGATTTTCTTTCAATAAGCTGTACTGCGAATCACTTGTTATCGTCCTCATAGTATCGCTGTTTCAGAGCTCGGTACTTCCGCAGAAAGTACAACGCCTCCAGCTCTTATTGGGTTGCGCCTCTGGGATGGGGCAGCCGACAGGTTCATGGGTCCCCACAATAGCCAGCGCCCAGAACTCTACGATATGAATGCCTTCATGTGGGCACTCCAACGCCAATATGAGGACCCCCTGGAGCCAGAGAGAGTGTGCACCCATTTGAGGGGTCTACACCAGGGTGGGCGCTCAACAGAGTAGCCTCCTGGATCTGGTGAAGTGAAACCAAGTCTTTAGAAATGGATAGAATATCTGATCTTATGTCATGCCAAGCAGAAACTGTAACATGATTTATACTAATGGGATAAGAATACTCCCTTTGAGTCCCATTCATATGAGGTGGTACATAAGCAGGTGCTCCGGTATTAACACTAGCCACAGGGGCAACAGGAGGGATAGAAGAACTTACAGCTGTTGGGCCAGGCTGGCTGCTTGTCAGTTGAGCCAATCCCCCAGTAACTGGCCACTGCTCCTCTCCTCTCTCCCCGTTTTCTATCTGAGGCCAGGCTCAATCAATATTATGTACAGCTGGAGCCCAGGTTTTCTCAATACCTTGTTCCTTAGCCTTCCGGGCATTCTGATCTACTCTTCTAAAAGCTGGCCAGTGATTTTCACTAGGCGAGGGAAAATGCTGCAGAACAGAAGTCTTATACTGTTCATGAGAGCAACATTTGGGGGTAAGGTCCCCATGAGATCCAAAGGTTCCCCACTAACAACAGACTGTAGAATCAGCATATGAAATTTTTGGGGGAGAGATAGTTTGCTCAAACAAACAAAAATACCCCCAAATATCATTACCTGGCTTGAAAGTTGGAAACATTCTTCTATCCCAGTTCCAGAGTTCTGGACCTCTCTGAGCCCTAGACATCACAGTCTCCAACACAGGGGCAGAATAAGCAGCCTTCCTTGGCACAGGCCTCGGAGAAGGACTGAAGGCCTCATACCTTCGTCCAAGGATTGGGATTTCCTGCCGTGACTCCCTTATAGATGATCCAACAAATGATGGATTGTCCTGCCACTGAAGAGCAGTCCTGTTGATACCAGTTGGGTGAGGCATCCTTCCTTCCCAGGGTCTGTAAACAGGCTTTGCTCCTCTAACATCCTCAAACACATCCCAGGTCACAGGAATTCTTTCCCAGCAAGCCAGCTCCTCATAGACTCCTCTCACAGGCTCACGACGATACCGGGGTGGCTCAGCCAGGTCCTCCACATGCTGGTCATTCCAAGTTGGCTCATACTTCCCTCTCCAACAAGAAGAAGGTCTCGAAGATGAAGGCCAATCTCCAAAATCCTTTCCTTCCTCCTTCTTGAGCCTTCCAGAATTAGGCTCCATGGGGTTATGGGAAACAGTTTGGTACCTTCCAACTTTTTCCCAACCCCCAAGATTACAAGAGAAGTCCTGCTTTCGGCTCCATCTGGCCTCAGCAAGCAGCCCTTCTCGGTGTCTCACGGCTAGTTCAAAATCTCTTTGTCTCTGTTGCCAGTCTAAAAAGACCTCCTGTTGCTTGGCAATGTCTTGTCTTTGCTGCCATAAATCAAACAGCTCTCCTGTGTTCTGCCGAAAGTGGGGAAGGGGAACAGGAACCAAACCCTCCGTCTCTTCCTTCCATCCATTCACTGTCTGCATAGTCTGCCAGGACACTTCTTCATCACTGTCTCAACTGGGCGGTTCCCCACCTCTTCCAGCCATCCTATCTGACTATCCAAAATAACAAACACACAGTATACTTAGTAGTACCTGTACCCAACAAAGGCAGAGGTTTGCAGAGTTCTAACCCCAGCGCTGCTCACCATGAAGTGCCACTGCCAGGCAGGTGCCACCAGACCTCAAGCACGTCTTTGCCAACCTGGCAGGAGGTTGGGCTGGAGCCCTGTTAGGCAGAGCACTCTGACTAATATTAACAAAATCAGGAGTCAAGTTCCTCTTGCTCCTGAACCATGATAGGCTGCCACCTGACCTGCTTCCTCCAGAGATGCAAAGCACAGGCCAACCCTGCTTCCTTCAGGACTTTGAGCAGAAATCCAAACCCTCTCCAGAGTCAAGAGTTCCACACGTATAATATTGGTAGGGCCAATAAGGCAACTAGAAAACCCTTCTGCAAACCCTAGACAGAAACACACCAACCAGAGATGTAACTAAAAGTTTTATTTATGGTGCAAAGCAATACCAACATACTATGTGAACAGAAAATAAAAAAGGTTTTTAATATCTCTAGCTAAGTTACCTTGGATATTACAGCACCAGTTATCCGCAGCAATTCTTGATGCACAAAGAGCAATCTGCTTACAGCAGTTAGGGCAGACCACAAATCTCAGATACAGTGCACAAAGTTAGCTTTACACAAAATTGTTTCTTGTAACAGTACATATGATGCTGGACTTGTAAATGTATAATTAACAAACATTAGAAGTGTTAAGGAGATATGTCAATAACATGAGGGAAGACAGGACTGCTCTCAGAATAAGGTGTAATAACAAACCATAATATCAAATTGAAAGCGCTCAAGCTAAGGGTTTTCAGATTAGAAGTGGAGCCAGGTGTTGTACTTAGAGTTAAAGGGAAGAATAGTGTTCTGCCATATATTGTAGTAGTGGAAACCGGGTCCTAACAAATGTATTGTGAGACTTACTAGAAGTGGCTGAGATACTATTTGAGGCATCTGCAATTTTCTCCATAACAAAATGGTCCCACAATTTCCCCCTCCAGGCTGAAATGGACGGAGGGCTGTGCAATTTCCATGCTGCAGATATGGTAAGTCTGGCTGCTGCTAAGAGAATGGAAGCAAGCTCTGAAATTTAGTAGTTTAGAGTATCTGAGTCCGTTAGCTTTAGTAGGAGAATACCTGGGTCTAGTGGAAGTTCCAGAGATGTAATCTTATTTATTTCTTCTGTGATCTGTTTGCAAAACATCTGAATATGCGGACATTTCCATCAACAATGGAAAAAATCAGCCTGCCATAGAGGAAGGAGGAGGGGGAGAGGGGTGTGAAAACCACATGCTTTTGTTTTCCTAAATGCTTTGATGTGTCGCAGAGATCTGTTATTTTGCTTTATTTCTGTAGAGGGGTATGTGCTTAGTGGGGTGGTAGTTGACCATTACTTCTGGTGGGCAAATGCCGTGGGGTGATTGGGTCCAGATCTTTAGTCCGTTTGCTTGAACACAATATATCGGCAATCTCCGCGCTTTTACCTCCAGTCCTAACAAAGCTTGTGTTCAGTATGATATTCTTCAACGTCTCAATAAACTAAACTTTCTTCGAAGTGAGTGGTGTTCAGAACTGATTTAACCAGGATTCTCATACTAGGTGGTCCATGCTAGAGTAATCGTGTCAGATCTCAGAAGCTAAGCAAGTTTGGACCTGGTTAGTATTTGAATGGGCGTACCCACCTCTTTGCCCTAACTTTGATGGCCCAGGCTAGCCTGACCAGAACAAACATAGTAATTATCCATGCAAAAATAAAAATGAACGAATCCCAAATCCAGCTTGAAAGTTTAGGGAAGTAGAACAGTTTTCACCTCTGCCCTGAATAATATCAGGATTAGGGCATATGTGAGGGCTTTATACAACTCTGGTGCTGCCATGGAGGTGCTAAAGTAGTGTTGCCAATCTCCAGATGTGGCCTGGATATGCCCAAACATGTTGGCACTTTCCAGCTCTCTCGTTGGCTGTGCTGTGTGCTCCATCAACCATTGGGCAGTCAACTGCCACTCAAGAGTACTTGTGTGCCATTGGCCGGGTGCTGGGTCCACTCCTCTTCCTTGCCCACTGCCAGCTTGGCCACTTCCCTGACAGAATAAACTACCAAAACGGCTGTCTCTTCTGCTTGGCTCTGCCATAGCTGGCTGGCTACTAAGGTGGGCCAGCAGCCATCAAACCATTCTCTTCAACCTCCTGCTGTGTATCTGCCTTTCCCCTAGGCTTGTCAAAATCCAGGTGGGACCTGGACATCTCCCACTGTTACAATTGATCTCCAGATGACAGAGATCAGTTCCTCTGGAGAAAATGGCTGCTTTGGAGGGTAGACCCTATGGCATTATACCTTGCTGATTCCTTCCCCTCCCTAAGCACTGCCCTCCACAGGATCCATCCCCCAAATATCCAGGTATTTCTCTTAAGAGCTGGAAACCTTACTTTCCCCTCAGTGCCTGTTGCTAGGCAACCAAGCTTGGTTCTGTCAGTAAAAGGTGGGGGGAGAAGGCCCTTTCCATGACAATTTTGGCCTTTGGGAGAAAACTCATTGGGGCCAATCCTGACTAGGGTTGCCAGCTCCTGGTTGGGAAATTCCTGGAGATTTTGTAGTGGAGTCTATGGAAGCCAGAGTTTAGGGAGGGGAGCAGCCTCAGCTAAACAGAATGGCATAGAGACTACCCTCCAAAGTTGTGATTTTCTCCAGGGGGAGAGAGAGATTTGTTGTCTGGAGTTCAGTTATGATATCAGGCACTACCACAGCCCATGTGGTGTAGCATTTAGTGCTGCCAGACCCAGGCTCTTGCTAGGGAAGCTGAGTGGGTGATTTTGGACCAGTCACAGACTTTCAGCCTAACCTACTTCACAGGGTTGTTGTGCAAGTCAAAAGGGGGAGAGGAGAATGATGTAAGCTGCTTTGGTCCCACTGCAGAGAAACACTGTACTTTTCCTTCTGGGGAACCATTGTTGCCAATCTCCACATAAGAAGAAGAAGAAGAAGAGAAGAGATTGGATTTATACCCCACCCTTCACTACCCAAGGGCGTCTCAGAGGGGCTTACAAACTCCTTTCCCTTCCCCTCCCCACAACAGACACCCTGTGAGGTAGGTGGGGCTGAGAGAGCTCTGACAGAAACTGCTCTTTTTCAAGGACAGCTGTTATCAGAACTTTGGCTTGCCCAAGGTCATCCAGCAGGTGCAACTGGAGGAGTGGGGAATCAAACCTGGTTCTCCCAGATTAGAGTCCGCGAACTTAACCACTACACCAAACTGGCTAAGGGGAGATCACAAAGAATTACAACTGCTCTCCAGATGGCAGAGATCAATTCCCCTGGAGAAAATGGTGGACTCGGTGCCATTATACCCTGCTGAGGTGGCCCCCTTATGACAGCCAGTGTGACATAGCAGTCAGGGCTTCAGAGTAGTGTAGAGGCTGTGGGTGTGTGTGGAAAGCTGAAGAGAGGGGCAAATAGGTAGGTTGATGGTTGACTGGGAAGGAGATAGGGTTGTCAATTCCAGGTTGGGAAATTCCTGGAAATTTGAGGGGTGGTGCCTGGAGAGGGTGAGGTTTGAGGAGGGGTGGGACCTCAGACAGGTACAATGCCATAGACTCCACCCTCCAAACCAGCCATTTCCTTCTGGGGAACCATTGTTGCTAATCTCCAGGTGAGGGGTGGAGTTCACTCAGAATTATAACTGCTCTTCAGGTGGCAGAGATCGGTCCCCCTGGAGAAAATGGTGGACTCTGTGTCATTATACACTGCTGAGATTGCCACAGCAAATTGACGCTGAGTGCCCAAGGCCAGGGCACTGGTCCAGTGCCTCTTTCTAGAACTTGTTGTATTTATTTCCACAATGGGCCTTATTCCTAGTTACAAATAATTCCCCAGCTACAGAGATCAGGTCCCCTGGGGAAAATGGCAGCTTTGGAGGTTGGCCTCTATGGCATCACATCCATGCTAAGATCCCTTTCCTCCCCAAATTCCATCCTCCCCAAGCTCCAACCCCAAATCTCTGGGAATTTCCCAAACCAGCATTGGGAACCTTACCCTGTTGTCACCTACTGAACCTTGGGAAATGAAGGAACATCCAGAGAATGGCCTTGAGTATTCAGAAATGTTCATAGATGAGAGCAAATGACCAAACCAGCACCTTAAATTGAGCCCAGAAATGAGCAGCCGGTAAAGCTGTTTCAAAGCTGCAGTAATACAGCTGGAGTAATACAGTCCATGGTTTGCCCTGGTTAATACCTGTCAATAGTGTGGATTCTAAGAATTCATTTTCTGGCAGATACAATACTTCCTTAGATCCCCCCCCCCCCCCCGGTTATTCTCCCTATCTGTGATTTTTATATATCATCTTGTGCTGTCAAAACACATTCCATGAAAAATAAAACAACTCACACAGTGCTGATCAAAGGGCATCAAGACAAGATTGGCGTTGTTGGGACACAGAAAATAAAATAAATTACACTTCCAGTAGATAAATCTGTTCTGTGTGATGTCAAAAGTCAGGCAAGGTTTCCCTTATTGCACATCAAATCCAAAAGGGCAGAGATGTTATTATGGGGAAATAACAAAAAACTTGATTATCTCTTGCTCAAGACACAGTTGTCAAATTGAAACACGCGTCTCGTAGAGGAGGCCAGGAGGCCCAGCCAGGGTGGGTGGATTCCAGGCAGAACAGGACTGACATGGGGAAGAGCCTCGGCCCATCTGGTGGCTCCGCATGGAGCCAGGAGACAGAGTAAGGGGCAGCAACCACTCCTCTGCCTCCTTCTCTGCCCACCTGCCAAGGAGAGGAAGTCGGGCTGGGGTTGGTGAAGGTGAAGGTGAAGGTAGGCCGCCTCCAAGTGGAGCCTGGAGATCTCCTGGAATTGCAATCCATCTCCCAATGACAGAGACCAGTTCCCCTGGAGGAAAGGGCAGGGTTTCCAGCAGATCCACTGGGGGGCTCCTCCCCTTGCTTGTGTGTGTGTGTGTGTGTGTGTGTATGCTGCATAAAGTGCATATAAAAACCATAGTCCAGGCCTGCACAACACAAACCAAACTACAAAAGCCGGAGCAGAAAGCAGAGAATGGCACCCAAGTACCAAAAACTTAAACGCGTATAAAAGGATCCGAAGTAGGGGATATCTGCGCATCCTGACGTCTTGCCAACCAGCTTCCATAATATCCTTCCATCTTCTTCTGGTCATCTTCACAACACAAAAGCGCCTTCCTCAGCCCCCACTCAGGCTGCAGGGGATGCAGCAGAAACTCGGCCGGGATGAGCCGCCCGCATTTTCAGCAATACCGCAGCTGAGGGAGAAGGCAATCTCTCTGTGCCGGGTGACATAACAGCACGCCCCATCACACTAACAAACCCTTAAGCACACACTTGATTTTCACTCCATCAAAACCTACAGATGGCGGAGCTACTGCAGACTGAACTGTCATTCCCTGTGGAGAAGCAATTAGGCGTGAAATATGTTTGGTTTCAGTCCGATTTTCCCTATGATGAGCAAATGGTTCAAAATTACCTCAAATAACATCTTAAATAACTTCTAAAACATGAAGCTATATTGGATCAAAGGCTTCAAAGAAAAAATGCCTCAGAGCTTCATCTGGCTTCATCTCTCCTGTCCTCCTTCCTTTCCCTGAGGGGGTTAATGGAGCTTGGTTTGGGAAAGGCAGCGACCCCCATTCCCTCTCCAGTCTGTCACTCACCCTGCCTCTGCTCTCTGCTGCCCCTGGCAAAGCTACTGCTGAAGGCCTGCTAGGAGGAAATGCTCTTCGAAGCGGCTGGGAGTCAGAGTCCTCATTTTGGCCAAGTCAGCTCCTCCCCCAAGTGAGGGTGTTACAAGTCTCACCCACCTTGCCCACTTATTCCCGCCACCCCTTCTGTCGGCTCCACCTACCCAAAGCTCATGAAAAAAGGGGGGGATCTACATTGCGGGGGGCCCTCAGATGCTACGGACAATCAGCACTTGTTTGCCGTCATTATTTATTTTATTTTATTTCTTCAGAACATTTTTAGCTTCCCTCTCCAGGAACCTGCTAAAGCAGCCTTCAGAAAGAAGGAGGAGGAGGAGGAGGGAGGGAGGGAGGGAGGGAGGGAGGGAGGAAGGGAGGAAGGAAGTTTTAAGTATTGAGGCAGGAGACGGTGAACCATCAACAAGCACTTTTATTCAACATTGCTTCAGCTCCGAACAATCATGCTTGCAGCTTTTCTATATTTATACCATTCAACAGTGAACCATGAAACATTGTAACTACAACAGGCCTGATTGGCCTTAAGCCGAGCCATGCGATTGGTTACTTTCAGTGTGGCTTATGGCCAATGAGCAGTCTTTATTCTCAGCCAGTAGTAATGCAGGGATTACGATACCATATTCAAACACAATAACTCAGAACATAACATCCCTCCCCCCTTGGATTAGACAACGTAGTCCTTCAAGTGGGGGGGGCGCCACCGCGCTCAGCTGGACTGATGCGTTAAGGGCGTATCATGGGGTGACTGACCCACAGGGGATCCATCCCGAAAATGGCCAAAGTCCAAGTGTCCACGGGGCTCACTGGCCCCATCACTGTCCCGCAAAAATTCATAGTCCGGGTGGCAAAATGCCGGCTCAACCATTAGACTTCGGGCCCTAGCGTCCTGATTAGGAGACAGCCCTCTCTGTAAACCCGGCAATGCAAGCGGAGGCGGAGACCCCCTAGCGGCTACAGCTGGTTCTGGGAACAGCAGTTCCACCTATTATCCGGAAGGCTCCTGAACAGGAGGTGGTACCTGAAGATCTGGTGTGGCTGGTATCTCCGAGCACCGACATTGCGCTGAGGCAGGAGATCTCCCGGGTTAGCGAGCTGTACTGGGGAGTGTTGCAATTCCTCATTGACAGCAGGAACTTGAGAGCGTTGCAAAAACTCATCCTGCCTCAGCCATCGCCACCTCAGCTGGACAAGGTGCTGGCGGCAGGTTTGCCCTGTGCTGTCCTGTACCTGGTCCGAGATCGGCCCAGTGGCCCGGAGGATTGTGGCGGGAACCCAACGAGGGCCTTCCCCGTAGTTTTGGGCATAGACAGCCTCACCCAGAGCAAATGACTTGGTGGTTCCGGAGGCAATGGGGTCTCGGCTGCTGTCTGGTGCCAGGTCCGAATGGATCCGGATGACCGGGGTGGATAGCTGGTGTCCCATAAGCAGCTCTGCAGGAGACCATTCCATGGCGGCATGAGGCATGGAATGCTACCAAAAAAGGAAACTGGTAAGGTCGTCACAGAAATCTCCTCCATTGAGCCTGCGGAGCGCATCTTTCATGGACCGGACCATTCGCTCCACCTGGCCGTTGGTCTCTGGATGGAAAGGGGCAGAGGTGACGTGCTGGATCCCCTGTTCATCCACGAAGTTATGGGACTTGGCGGAGGATAATTGAGGCCCATTGTCAGAGATGATGAGGTCCGGCAGGCCGAAGGTGGCGAAAAGATGGTCCAGGTGACAAGCGACGACAGCAGACGTCATTGAAGACACCTGAAAAACCTCCAGCCATTTGGAGTACACGTCGACGACCAGAAGAAGCATTCTGCCCCGGAACGGCCCTGTGAAGTCGATATGAATGCATGACCAGGGACCTCACGGCTTCTCCCAGGGGTGTACGGGGACAGCAGGTTCATCCGGCCTCGACTCCTGGCAGCGTTGACAAGCTCGAACCCAGAGGTGTATGTCATTGTCTAGGCCCGGCCACCAAATGTATCCCCTTGCAATCGTCTTCACCTTCACGATGCCGGGATGTCCTTCAAGGAAGGCTTCCAACACCTTTGTCCTGAGTGGAGGAGGGACAACAACACGGTTTCTCCACAGGAGGCACCCTTTACTGACCGACAGCTATGCAGAGTGAGACTGGAATGGTTGGAACTCAGCCTCAAGCTTCCCAGGTGGCCACCCCTTCCACACAAAGTTGAAGACCCAATTGAGGATTCGGTCACGGCGGGTCTGGAAGGCAACGTCAGTCACAGTGAGGGGAGGCTGTGGAAGCTCTTCCATGAGGAGTGTTTCTTGCACCGGGACCCCGTGCTCACTCTGCAGTGGCAGGTGGCTGAGGACAGCAGCATGCCCGATGGACTTCCCAGGCCGGTGGACCAGAGTGAAGTCATAGGTGGCAAACAGGATGGCCCAACGCATCATCTGCAGGAACATGATCTGCGGGGTTTGGCGGCTGCAGGTAAAAATGCAGAGGAGTGACTTGTGGTCAGTGACAATCACAAACTCCCACCCATAAATGAAATCGTGGAACTTTTTGATGGCTGCGATAATTGCCAGCGCCTCCCGATCTATCTGGGCATAGTTCCTTTCAGCAGAGGAGAGCGTCCTGGAGTAGAAAGCAATGGGGGCTTCTCACCCCGAAGGCAGTCGATGGTTGAGTACTGCCCCGATTACATAGGGGGATGAGTCACACACCAAGTCGAGTGGTTCCTTCTCGTCATAGTGAACGAGGACCCTATTGGAGACTAGCAAGGTCTTGATGGCCTGGAAAGCGGCCTGCTCCCTATGGCCCGAAGCCCATGGAGCATTCTTATCTAAAAGTCTATGGAGCGGCTCTGCGATAGCTGCTTTGTTCGGCAGGAATGTGTGATAGAAATTGAGGAGTCCTAAAAAGGACTGCAGCTCTTTCTTTGATTTAGGCGGGGGAGCATTGTGGATAGCGGCAACCTTGTCAGGAGCAGGGTGGATGCTGTCTCTGTCCAAAACGAACCCTAAGAATTGCACAGTTGATATGAAAAACTCACATTTTTCCTTCTTCACACGCCGGCCAACCTCCTGTAACCAGCGGAGAACTTCTCGCACACGGGTAGACAGTTCAAGATTGGAGCCCCCCACTATTAACACATTGTCAAAATAAGGAACGACACCGGGCAATCCTTTGAGGAGGCACTCCATCAACTCCTTGAAAATGCCGGGGGCGACGCTGCCTCCAAACTGCAAACAATTCACCTTGAAAGCGCCACAGTGTATTACGATTCTTTGTGCCTCTGCAGTGGCGGCGTCGACAGGGAGCTGCTGGTATGCTTGCGCGAGGTCGATTTTCATGAACACCTTGCCCCCAGAGATAGAGGCTAGCAGATGACTCACCACAGGGACTGGGTAGGCGTGTGGTTGCAAGACCTTGTTGAGGGTGCACTTGTAGTCTGTGCACAGACTAATAAAACCATCCAGCTTGATTGGAGTGACGATCGGGGTTTCCCACTTCACATTGGGAACCGGCTCCAATATGCCCTGATCAATCAGCTTGTCCAATTGCTCATCGATATGAGCCTTGAGAGGGATGGCGCACCGGCACGGCCTCAAGCGAATAGGTGGAATGGCTGGATTCAGGTTGAGGGAGATCGGGGCCCCTTTGTAGCAGCTGAGCATGGAACTGAACACCTCCAGAAATTCTTCTGCGAAGTCGGCAGCACTCTCGAATTCGATGTGGTTCACGCGGACAACGTTGATGCCCAGGGCAGCAAACCAGTCTAAACCGATAAGGCTCGTCCGGCGGCCTTCGATGACGAGCAGGTTGAGATGGCCATTGAAATTCTTGTACTGCACTCGGACCGGGGCGATGCCAATGACAGGAACTCACTTCTGCTGAAAGTCAAACAGTTGAAGGTTGCACTTTTGTAGATGGTGTGCAGGGTACCTGAGACAGACCTGGTGGAAGGTAGCCCATGACACGATTGACAGGGCGGAGCCAGAGTCAACTTCCATTTGGCAAGCACGACCCTCGATAAAGACAGTCACCTTTATTTTAGGGCAGATATGCAGGCCCTGATGAATGTACAAATGGTTTGTGTAGTCCTCGAGTGTCCTCGCCTCATTGCTGTACTGTGACCTCTGATCAAACGAACAAGGAAATGGTCGTCGGTGTCTGCTGGCAGAGCCTTCCGGATGACGAAACTCATCAGATTCAGGACGGCCTTTTGATTGACAGACTTTGGTGAGGTGACCTTTCTTCCTGCATGAATGACAGACGGTCTCGCAGAACTGACAATCCCTCGAGCATGCACGCCACTGCAGCCAGCACAACCTCCAGTTCACGGGCTTTTTTGAGTAGCTTCTGGTTTGCTCCCGTTCGATACACGCTGTCATCAGATGAGTCTGAGCAGTCATCACTAGCGTCGGCATGGTCTGTGCCAGCGCCCTGGTGGATGGCATCGGTTCGGCATGACACGTGACTTTGAGCACCCAATCACAACTCATGGAGTGAAGCGTTAGCGGTCTTCTTCTATTGCCGATTCATAAGTTAGTGAGCCTGCGGGGAGGGTGGGATATAAATCCAAATAAATAAATAAATAAATAAATAGTCTTTTGCAATAGAAGTTCCCGCCGGATTCTATCGTCCCTCAGGCCACATAGCAGTTGGTCAAGGAGGACTGACTCAAGGTCCGGGAACTGGCAATCACGAGTGGCCCTCCTCTACACAGCGACATACTCAGTAACAGACTCGCCCTCCTTCTGGTTCTGTTGATGGAACGCACATCAATGCACAGCAGCCGATGTTTTTGGCTTAAAGTATTCATTGAGCCGTGTCTTGATGATGCTGAGGGGAGTTTCTAAGACTTTGGATGGAGCCACTAAGTCCGAGCAATGTCGAATATAGCCTGGCCGCATGAGCTTAGAAAAGTGGCGCGTCAATACCGTTAGCTACGAGGTGGCATTCAAAACAGTTGAGGTAAGATTCCCAGTTGCCAACCTATGGGTCGAACAGTTTGATATGGCTCTTGGCAGCCATGCCCGTATCACATCTCTCTGTGCACCCTTAGTGATTTCAGCTAAGCGGAGAGTGATTTCAGTCAGTTGGAACTATGCGATCCCATCCTCGTCGCCAATTTTAAGTATTGAGGGAGGAGACGGTGAACCATCAACAAGCACTTTTATTCAACATTGCTTCAACTGAGCCGCCCTGAGCCTGCATTGCGGGGAGGGCGGGGTATAAATTGAATTAAATAAATAAATAAATAAATAAA